>NW_024751217.1:0-10668 GCF_018991925.1 Homarus americanus
TGTTATTTTTACTAGAACATAGGTATTGTGTTGGAAAAAGTGGAGTTTGGGGGTCAGCTGGTCTCTATTTCATTTAATCCCATATGTTATGTTATTCGCTTTACGCGTTTCTCACTTTCCGCGGTACCCTGTGGGTTACATTAACCGCGTAAAGTGAGGGTTGACTGTATATATATATACTGTATATATATGTAAGTATGTATGTATGTATATATATATATATATATATATATATATATATATATATATATATATATATATATATATATATATATATATATATATATATATATATATATATATATACAGCTAGACCCCGACTTACGACTACGTGGACTTACGTCCATTGGTACTTACGACCTGCTTTGACCGTATGTCCATACGGGACATACGACTGCGACCGTCGTGACCAAAAATTTTTCAAATGACGCGCGCATTTTCTATACCGAAACGTTTCCGTCCCGGGCGAGAGGGAGGGGTGTCTTGGGTCGCCTCGTGGGTACACTCACTCAGTGGAGCGCTTTGTTTGTGTTTGGCTATCGTATCCTATACTGATTGCGCTGTGAACTTTCGTTATTATCGTATTTAATTGACTTTATAATGACTGGAAAGCGTAAAAGTGAGAGTGCTGGTGGTGTTCCAAAGAAAAGGAGACAGGCAATTACTTTTGAGATGAAAATGAAGATAATAACACAGCATGAGAATGGAAAAACAGTAGCAACAATCTCACGCGACCTAGGTTTCTCACACTCGACTATATCCACTATTCTGAAGGACAAGGAACGTATTCGTGAAGTAGTGAAAGGAACAACACCTATAAAGGGAACTATAATATCAAAGAGAAGACAAGGTCCTATTCACGATATGGAAAAATTATTGGTGATATGGATAGAAGACCAGATACAGAAGCGTGTACCCTTAAGCCTTCTAACCATACAGGCTAAAGCAAGAAGCCTGTTCCAAAGCCTGAAGGAGCAGGCAGGAGATGAATGTGATCAAACCTTTACAGGAAGTCATGGGTGGTTTGATAGATTTAAAAAATGCTACAGTCTACACAATGTTAAGGTGAGTGGAGAGGCAGCTAGTGCCGATGTTGGTGCTGCCGAAGCTTTTAAGGAGGAGTTAGATGAAGTGATTGTGGAAGGGAATTATTTGCCTGAGCAAATATTCAATGTGGATGAGACTGGATTATTGTGGAAGCGCATGCCTGAGCAGACATACATCCACAAAGAGGCGAAAACAATGCCAGGATTCAAGGCATTCAAGGACAGAATTACACTTCTGTTGGGGGGAATGTTGCTGGTTTCAAGCTAAAGCCCTTCATGATCTATCATTCAGAGAACCCCAGGGCTTTTAAACATGTCAGCAAGCACACACTGCCAGTGTTTTATCGCAGTAATAAGAAAGCCTGGATGACCTTAGCACTGTTTGAGGATTGGTTCATGACTTGTTTCATTCCATGAGCCAAGGAGTATTGTCTGCAACAACGGATTCCATTCAAGATTTTGCTGATTTTGGATAATGCTCCGGGACACCCACCACACCTGGACGACATGCACCCTGATGTTAAGGTAGTGTACATTCCACCTAACACTACCTCTATCATCCAACCCATGGATCAAGGTGCTATTGCTGCCTTTAAAGCGTATTATTTACGCACGACCTTTGCTCAGGCTGTTGCTGCTACTGAAGGTGAGAAAATGCTCAGAGAGTTTTGGAAGGAGTACAACATTTTGTCATGTATAAAGAACATTAGTGCAGCATGGGATCAGGTTACAAAACATTGCATGAATGGAATATGGAAGAAAATCCTGAAAAGATATGTGAACAGTTTCAAAGGATTTAATGAAAATTAAGTTATTTCTTATATTAGTAAGAAGATAGTGGAGTTAGGTAAACAGCTGGAGTTAGAAATTAATAATGAAGATGTTGAACAGTTGGTTGAAAGTGTAGCAGAAGAGCTCAGTAACGAGGATCTTATTGAACTAGATGCACAGAAAATTGCAGAGGAAGAAGAGAGACAAAATGTAGAAGAAGAACCTGCACCCCCCAAAAAGTTTTCGGAAAACAAATGGCAGAGGCATTTGCTACAATTAATAAAGGAATGCAAATGTTTGATGGCATGGATCAAAATTATGAGAGTTATGCCAAAGTTGACAGAATGATCCAAGATGCACTTGCTTGTTACAGAGAAATTTATAATGAAAAGAAAAAACAAACTGTGCAGTCTAAATTGGACACCTATTTCAAGAAGTCCCCCAGTACTGGCTCCTCACGCCCCACCAGTGCTGCCTCTTCACTCCCTCAAGATGATCCAATACCTTCAACCAGCAAGTTTCCACAGTACATAAACCTGTCTGAAGAAAGTGATATTGATGGCCCACCCAGCCCTGTCTCCTCCTCTGCTTCATCCAATTAATATAGCCTCCATGTATCCTGTAAATTGAAAATTATGGGGGCCCCGTGTGCATTCAGTTGACTACATTAAAGGTAAATGCTCAATCACACTGTATCCATTCCTCATTATTTATTACTTTTACTGTGCTGTATTTCATTGTAGATTTTTTATTTTTTCGGGGAAAAAATTTGATTTTTTTTTTTTTATCTATTTGGACCTATGACCAATTGGACTTACGACCTGGATTTGGGTCCCTAACCCCATCGTAAGTCGGGGAGCACCTGTATATATAATGGAAGCCCCTCGAAATCGAGGACGGCCGGTCCAAGGGCCACCTAGGCATGAATTTGTTAAGGTGTAGAAGCTGTCACCAACACAACAACCATACCCTGAGTTAACTAGCTGCATGACCCAGTGTCACGGAATAGCCCGAGAAGACCGGACAACTCGCCAACTGCACTGGCTAACCATTACCCCGAAATACAATCCTCAAATCGATTAACATCCAGGTTCCCAATTACTGCTGGGTAGACAGAGGCAAATGGCATAAAGAAACTTGCCCTTAGTTTCACCCTGCCTGAGGATCGAACTCTGGGTTCACTCTACTTGCGAGGCGAGGATGCTGACCATTACACCACAGGTCATCATATACAGTATACAGAGATATATATATATATATATATATATATATATATATATATATATATATATATATATATATATATATATATATATATATATATATATATATATATATATATATATATATATAACCACAAGGAAAGAAGAAAACACGAAGTTCCCAAGCGCTTTCGTGCAATTCACTTCATCAGGGGTGAGTACAGACTAAGGAGAAGTACAAAACAAGGTGTATATATGCAGAGGAGGGTGAGATCAGGTCCACAATGGTCAGGTATTAGGTAATTACCCTACTAATCTTTAAATAGCACCGCAACGGTCGGTAGTCAGGTCAGAGGGTAAGGTGACCCAACCTCACCTGGTTACAAATCTTCTTAATTACAAAATTGTCCAGTTTGTACATGCCATTACTCAAATTCATGTTGACTGCTTTGGTATGTTTAATGAGACTAGATTCTATAATGTTCCTACTGTCAATTGAATTACAAGGTAATAATGAGGAGGCATTATCCCAGTCAATGCAATGCTTATTATCCCTCAAATGAACAAACAGAGCATTGGATTCCTGGCCCGTCCTAACACCATATTTATGTTGTTTAAGTCTGTTTACAAGATCTTTACCTGTCTGGCCTAAGTAAAACATATATTACATTCCTTGCAAGGAACTTTATAAATGCTACCATATTTACCTAGATTTCCACAAGGCTTGACAGTGTACCCACGAAAGGCTGAAAATCAAACTGAAGGGTACGGAATTCGGGGAAATGTCCTAGCGTGGATAGAAGACTTTTTACATGACCGCAAGCAGTGTGTGGTGATTAATGGCACGAAATCGTCATATGTACCTGTAACAAGTGGGGTACCACAGGGCAGTGTATTGGGCCCGCTGTTGTTTGTTTGTTTCATAAATGACATGCCTGACGTTGTACACTCCTCCATACAAATGTTTGCCGATGATGGCAAGTTTTTCGTGGAAATTAAGAACCAAGCGGACTGTGAAGAGCTGCAGAAGGACCTCTGTAGGCTCCAGGAATGGTCAAAGAAATGGCTGCTGAGATTCAATGTCATGAAGTGTAAGAGGATGCACCTGGGGCGTACCAACGGTAAGGAGGCGTATCATATGTCCCAACGGGATGAAGAAAATGCACTAGTTGAGACTGTGTGTGAGAAGGACCTAGGTGTGTATGTTGATAATGAGCTGAAGTTCTCGGGCCATTGTGAGAAGAAGGTAAATCAGGCAAATAAATTATTGGGTCTTATAAGAAGGTCGTTCAGATATTCAGGACGGTCCGTCCTCGTAATGATCTTCTTTCAGGAGTGAAGTGCTTCCCATCTGAGTACTGTCACCCCATCTGGTCCCCGAGATATGCTAGGGACTGACAGTTGGTTGAAAAATAAACCAAAAGGAGGGCCACCAGACTGGTGCCTGCACTTCTGCACCTCAGCTACTCCTGAGAGATTGAGCGCCTGAAACTTGCTCTAGCTTATACTACAGACGGGCAAGGGGGGACCTAGTTGAGGTGTATAAGCACCTCAGGGGCACTACACTCAGTTGAGTGCCCATTGAGTTGGCGGACGCTTGCCCACAAGGGGTCATATACCAAGATTGAAGAAGCCGCAAGTCCAGAAAACCGTGAGGGCAAACTTTTTCGGAGTGAGGGTTGTAAACTCTTGGAACAATCTACCAGAGAGTGTTGTGATGGCACCGAGTGTGAGCTCTTTCAAGAGAAGACTTGACCAACACTGGAGCGGGTTCAGGTACATTCAGGAGCCGGTGCATGCCCAGTATTTGCCAACAGTGCGTGACAGAGACGTGACCGATCGCCCGGGCGGCTAGCGAGCCGATCTTTTGGTGAAGAAGATAAATGAAAAGGAAAAGTAATCAGAGATGTGACCGATCGCCCAAGCAGCTAACGAGCCGATCAGTGGCGAAGAGGATAAAAAAAAAAAACAATTGTGTTGTTGGGGGAGTTCTTGATTAACATTTGTTTAACGGTGCATGAGTTTTTAAATGCCACATTGAGGTTCCAGGTTTTTAGTTGTAAAGGAATTTGAGAGAAATTTTTGTGAAATGGTAATACTAAGAGATTCTTATGGTCATTGGTGGGCTTGGGATCAGTTTTATAAAAAGATTTCTTAGTAATGTTCAGGCATTTGTCTATGAAAGATCTAGGGTATTTAAGGTTTGAGCCAATATTATAGATATATTTATATTCCTCATCAATGAATTCCGGGCTGCAAATTCTCAAAGCACGTAAAAACATTGTTGAAAATACTGACTGTTTGACTCTGTTATGGTGGGCAGAATAATAATGAATGTATGAACACACATTAGTAGGTTTTCTATAAATACTGAACTTAAAGGTGTTACCTATTCTGTGTATCAGACAGTCTAGGAATGGCAATTTACAGTCATGCTCTAATTCAACAGTGAATTTGATCGCGGGGGCTAAGTTGTTAAGTTGTGGCAGGAAAGCTTTTAGGTCCTCATTACTTGGCCAGAGACATAATACATCATCAACATATCTAAACCAGACTGCTGAAGGTGGTAAAATATTACTTAATAGTTTCTTTTCAAAGAATTCCATATAAAGGTTGTTTAATACAGGTGAGAGTGGATTACCCATTGCCATACCAAATTTTCTTTGTGGTTATCAGCATATACCAGATCACGCGCACCTACAGTGATTTACTTGCACATATATGTATATATATATATATATATATATATATATATATATATATATATATATATATATATATATATATATATATATATATATATATATATATATATATATATATATATATATATATATATATATATATATATATATATATATATATATATATATATATATATATATATATATATATATATATATATAATCTGGATCTAAGCTAGCGGAACCTTATATGCAATATCACATCCCCCTCCACCTCCTGCTCGGGTAATCAAAGCTAGATGTCGCATTCTAGATTGAACAAAAAGCAGTTGTTTTATTCTAAAAACCAGTTTTTGTGATATAGTGCAGAATGTGACGTCGACATCCCACCCCTCGAGAGTTGACATTTGTTTACTGCTCGTTCTGGAGCAAGAGACGACGGTAGCAATGCGTGTGATGGAGGGTGCGGGAGGGGGTTTTGAGAATTGCAATTAATGCCAGGTAGCGACGTGTCCTCTTAATATTACGTTAAGTAATTATTAGATGTTTTAATTGCCTGTATGTTGGCCTGGCGAGCTATTGCTAGTCATTAACATACCTAGGAATAAGCTAGACATCGCATTCTGACTATATCACAAAACTGTTTTTTAGAAAACGCTTTTTTACGAGGTGATTTAACGGAAGGGAGCATAGTCTTTGCTCGGATCGGTGGGGTAAGTTGTTCCACACCTTCACACCATGATATTTTATGGAGGTCTGGGACTGAGAGGAGCGCATAGGGGGTGGTCTTAGTAGCTCTGGGTGCCTTATGTTGTATTTCTGATTATTCTGGAACTGGAAATAACTGTTGTCAAGCAAGTGATTGACAGATTTGTATAAAAGAGGGCACAGCAGTAGGTGTTAATATCCTCGAATTTTAAAAATGTTCAATTTAGAAAATTATTCGTTTATGTGATCTGTTTTTCAAGTAGGTTGTTGTGGACGTTTCCCCACAATTTGCGAGTCGCATTCCAATGCTACAGCATTCTCATAAAGAAATCACACCGCGCTGTCTTCCCTAGCAACCAAACGAGCGGTCAAGGCCATCAGATGCCACAGTATCCTAGCAACCAGCCACCAGCTGCTACCGTATCCTAGCAACGGGTCGAGAAACCGGCGACTTCCCACGGTCTACTTCCGGTGGCTGTGTATATAAGCTCTGTCTCTCCGTTGAGATTCATTCTGGCCTCTCTTCTTGAACACGCAACACCTCCTCCTCCGCCGCTGCCTGGCGGCCCTCGCTTCTCTTCCGCCTGCCTGGCGGTCCTCGCTCCCGCCGGCGAGCATGGCGACCCACCAGCTGTCCTTCTCTGAGCGTCCTCACCAACCAGCTCTCTCATTCTGCTCTCGGTTCCTGAACATGCAACACCTCCTCCAAGCAAGCTCCTCGCTGTCCCGTTCTCATTCAATCTGGAGGCCAGCAACAGGCAACATCTTCTCTAACGAAGCTCCTGCACATCTACCTCCTTCAACACGCTACTCACCGAACGTGTCTACTGAGCAGCTCCTCACCACACGGCATCTCCAGCACCAGACTGTCTACCATATAACTTATATTATATAAGAAAACCACCACCTTAGAGTTTCCATCCATCCTGAGTGCTAGACAACATAATATCACGAAACCCTACAAGGTCATTGTCCATACAACTCTCTTTTGTGCAGTTACCAGGGATTGTGTTTTTGAAGAGCCGAGGCCCCCCATAGTGTGTTACAGTGTATCAGGTGTTGGTAAACAAGATCATGATAGATCTCTTTCATTACTGTGATAATGAGTGACTGTCGAGTGTGATACGTGATACCTCACTGTTTATTGACTCTACTGTGAATGGCTTGTATGTGGTTTCTCCAATTAAGTTTCTCATCAACATTAACTCCAAGGAATTTAGTATTTTGTTTGCGTCAAGTTTTTCCTTCTGTGAAAGATTGTGTAGTGGGTTTTCTCAAGGTCAGTTTATTACGTATTACCCAGGTCCTGACTTTAGTCAATTCAGTGTTTATAGTTCTCATCAAGGACTGGAGGTCTGAGTTGCTGGCATAGAGATCACCCTCGTCTGCAAATAAGTTGTATTTTATGAGTGAGCTGGAGTGTACTATGTCGTTTATGTACAACAAAAGTAGTACTGGACTTAGAATGGAACCTTGGGGGACGCCATACAAGATTGGCGAGGAGTCAGATTGGTGATTATTATAGAAGATATACTGCATCCTGTTGGACAGATATGAGGTAAACCAATTGTGGGATAGGCCCCTAATGCCATAATGTTCAAGCTTTGAAAGGAAGATGGTATGGTTGACAGTATCGAAGGCTTTAGAGAGGTCCAAGAATATACCGACTGTGAACTGACTGTCATCAAAGGAATTTAAGATGTCATTAGTAAAGGATAGCAGAGCACTCTCAGTCGACCTTCTAGCTCTAAATCCAAACTGGGAGTCTGTAAAAATGTTATTGGAATTGCAGAAGGAATTTAGTCTACTACATGCTAGCTTCTCCAGTATCTTACTCAAGGCTGGGAGGACTGATATGAGGCGTTAATTCGTGAAGAAACCTTTGTCCCCAGATTTTTTTATATGCTGGGTGAACTTTAGCAATTTTCAGTTAATCCGGAAAGACACCACTAGTGAAGGAGGAGTTACAAATGTGTAGGAGAACAGGTAGTAATAAGTGGGCTACTTTCTTAATGATGCTCATTGGTATATTGTCTTTGCCTGCTGCTGCATCTTTGGACATTTTTATGATGGCCAGTAATTCATCTGCTATGCAGGGGATAAGAACAGCTCATTTTGCTGTCTGTTTTGCAGGTAGGTTCTAAATTCCTCATAGTGATCAGGAATGCTCTCTGCAAAATTTTTGCCAACATTAATAAAATATTCGTTGAAGTGGTTGGCAATGAGGGAGGGTTCCGTTACAACTGAATCACTTATTATGAAAGCTGAGTGGGGGGCCGAAGGCTGAGTGTTCCTGTTCTGAATAGAATTTATGACATTCCAGGTTTCTTAGTGTCGCCTGATGCTGACTGGAACTCATTTGTATAATAACTATGTCTGGCATTTCTATTTGCTTGAGTTAATGAGTGGTAGGGTCATTACGGGTCGGGTCCGGTCGTGTTGCGTCTGTAACAAAGCGTATTCAGCATTCGAGCCTTTGTTGTTGAGCGGCAAAAATTGGACAGTGATTACCTAAGAACATCTAGATCGTCTTAGTGATGTGAAAGTGTAAATCGATGTAGGATTCTTAATGCTGGACGTGATTATATTTTTTAAAACTCAATTTCCACCGAGTTGGAGGTGCAGCCCATGGGCCGCATACATTTACTGGACTGTATCTCTTTGTTTACCCTGTAATTGGACTTACAGTCTCCGATCGGTATACTCAAAACAAATATTTGGCAGCGGACTCCATAAGTGAGCCCGTAATCTAGCCCGTAACTTACAGCACCTCCTTAGGTGCTGTAAGTTACGATTGGTCACGTCTCTGTTACCCACTCTTGGCAAGTACTGGGCATGCACCGGCTCCTGAATGTACCTGAACCTGCGCCATTGTTGGTCAAGTCTTGTCTTCAAAGAGCTCACACTTGGTGCCGTCACAACACTTTCTGGTAAATTGTTCCAAGAGTTCACAACTCTCACTCCGAAAAAGTTTGCCCTCACAGTTTTATGGACTTGTGGCTTCTTTAATCTTGAGCTGTGACCCCTTGTGGGGCCACCGTCCGCCAGCTCCAAGTAAGGACACTCGACTGAGTAATGCTCCTTGAGATGCTTATACTACACCTTAATTAGGTCACCCCTTGCCCATCTGTAGTATAAGCTAGGCAAGTTCAGGCACTCCAATCTCTCAGGGTAGCTGAGGTGCTCTCCTTTGAACATTTTCAACCAACTGACAGTCCCAAGCATATCTCGGGGACCAGACGGGGTGACAGTGCTCCAGGTGGGGAAGCACTTCACTCTTGAAGATCATTACGAGGGACGGACCGTCTAGATATCTGGACGACCTTCTTATAAGATCCAATAATTTATTTGCCTGATTTACCTCCTCGCAATGGCCTGAGAACTTCAGCTCATTGTCAACCTACACAGCTAGGTCCTTCTCACATTCATTCTCAATTAGTGCAGTTTCTTCATCCCGTTGGGACATATGATACGCCTTGTAGGGTATATTTTGTGTTTGTGTTCACACTCAGGATGGGATGGAGGAAGGAAACTGACAATGTGTTTTCTGTATATATATTGTTGTACAGAGTAGTGCTTAGGAGTGACTAGGTGAGGAGGAGCATGCTTAGAGGTCCTGTAGGGCAAGGAGGTTTCTGAGGAAGCTGGGTGGTGAGGAGCTGTGAGAGATGTTGCTGGGCCGGTAGCCGAGTGTAGAATGGTCTCCCTGGCCAGGCATGGCCGTATTTATACAATTTACGAGGATCAGGATTTGGGGTGAGCGTAGCGAGAGGGCCAATCACAGCGGCTTAAGCTTAAGGTGTGAAACGCTCTGATCCTGAGCTGGAGGTTGAAGATCGAGACTAGGTCGGCAATCGTACCCCTACGTCCACTGCATAGACCTAGTCTCTCGGCGTAGCTGGCTGTACGCTGATTGGCTGGTAAGCACGCGGCCGGAGCTCAGTTGGGAGTTGTAGGGGAGAAGATCCACTACAGCCTCCTTACTGTTGGTACGTCCCAGGTGCATCCTCTTACACTTCGTGACATTGAATCTCAGCAGCCATTTCTTCGACCATTCTTGGAGCCCACAGAGGTCCTTCTGCTTGGTTCTTGATTTCCCGAAATAACTTGGCATCATCGGCAAACATTTGTATGGAGGAGTGTACGTCAGGCATGTCATTTATGAAACAAACAAACAACAGCGAGCCCAATACACTGCCCTGTGGTATCCCTCTTGTGACAGGTACGGTTGATGATTTTGTGCCATTAATCACCACA
>NW_024751218.1:0-33761 GCF_018991925.1 Homarus americanus
TTTCATTAGCCCAATAAAACACGCGAACTTCTACATATAATCAACACCTCACCCCACCAGGATTTCAACCAACGATCTTAAAATTGTGACCGGGGAACGCTACCTCTGGGCCACTAGGACAATAAAAGCAGTTCTAGACTCTGCTATATTTCACACAAAGCCTGTTCAACGAGCTTATGGCGTCGTGAACCTCTAATGGGGACCCGCAGTGCAGCCGAAAAGAAGGATCCATATATATTTCATTAGCCCAATAAAGCACGCGGACTTCTACATATAATCAACACCTCACCCCACCAGGATTTGAACCCGCGATCTTATAATTGTGACGGGGGAACGCTACCTCTGGGCCACCAGGACAATAAAAGCAGTCCTAGACTCTGCTATATTTCACACAAAGCCTGTTCAACGAGTTTATGGCGCCGTGAACCTCTAATGGGGACCACCCATGCCGCTTAGGTGATCAGAGCAACGTTTTACCAAATGCGGCTTCGAAACAAGAAGGATCCATATATATTTCATTAGCCCAATAAAGCACGCGGACTTCTTCATATAATCAACACCTCACCCCACCAGGATTCGAACCCACGACCTTCTAATTGTGACCGGGGAACGCTACCTCTGGGCCACTAGGACACTAAAAGCATTCCTAGACTCTGCTATATTTCACACAAAGCCTGTTCAACGAGCTTATGGCGCCGTGAACCTCTAATGGGGACTAACCCGTGCCGCTTAGGTGATCAGAGCAAAATTTTACCAAATGCGGCTTCGAAACCCGAGGATCCATGTATATTTCATTAGCCCAATAAAGCACGCGGACTTCTACATTTAATCAACACCTCACCCCACCAGGATTTGAACCCACGATCTTATAATTGTGACCGGGGAATGCTACCTCTGGGCCACCAGGACAATAAAAGCAGTCCTAGACTCTGCTATATTTCACACAAAGCCTGTTCAACGAGCTTATGGCGCCGTGAACCCCTAATGGGGACCACGAGTGCCGCTTAGGTGATCAGACCAACATTTTACCAAATGCGGCTTCGAAAGAAGAAGGATCCATATATATTTCATTAGCCCAATAAAGCACGCGGACTTCTACATTTAATCAACACCTCACCCCACCAGGATTTGAACCCACGATCTTATAATTGTGACCGGGGAACGCTACCTCTGGGCCACCAGGACAATAAAAGCAGTCTTAGACTCTGCTATATTTCACACAAGGCCTGTTCAACGAGCTTATGGCGCCGTGAACCTCTAATGGGGACCACCCATGCCGCTTAGGTGATCAGAGCAACGTCTTACCAAATGTGGCTTCGAAACACGAGGATCCATATATATTTCATTAGCCCAATAAAGCATGCGGACTATTCCATATAATCAACACCTCACCCCACCAGGATTCAAACCCACGATCTTCTAATTGTGACCGGGGAACGCTACCTCTGGCCCACCAGGACAATAAAAGCAGTCCTAGACTCTGCTATTTTTCACACAAAGCCTGTCAACGAGCTTATGGCTCCGTGAACCTCTAATGGGGACCACCCATGCCGCTTAGGTGATCATAGCAACGTTTTACCAAATGCGGCTTCGAAACACGAGGATCCATATATATTTCATTAGCCCAATAAAGCACGCGGACTTCTTCATATAATCAACACCTCACCCCACCAGGATTTGAACCCATGGTCTTATAATTGTGACCGGGCGACGTTACCTCAGGGCCACCAGGAAACTAAAAGCATTCCTAGACTCTGCTATATTTCACACAAAGCCTGTTCAACGAGCTTATGGCGCCGTGAACCTCTAATGGGGACTAACCCGTGCCGCTTAGGTGATCAGAGCAAAATTTTACCAAATGCGGCTTCGAAACCCGAGGATCCATGTATATTTCATTAGCCCAATAAAGCACGCGGACTTCTACATTTAATCAACACCTCACCCCTCCAGGATTTGAACCCACGATCTTATAATTGTGACCGGGGAATGCTACCTCTGGGCCACCAGGACAATAAAAGCAGTCCCTGAACTCTGCTATATTTCACACAAAGCCTGTTCAGCGGCTTATGGTGCGTGAACCCCTATTAGGGACCCACGAGTGCCGCTTAGGTGATCAGACCAACTTTACCAAATGCGACCCGAAGAAAGGATCCATATATATTTCATTTGCCCAACAATAAAGCCTGGCGGACTTCACATTTAATCAACACCTCACCCCGCAGATTTGAACCACGATCTTATAATTGTAGGCAGGGAATGTACCTCTGATACCAGGACAAAAAAGCAGTCTAGACTCTGCTATATTTCACACAAAACCTGTTCAGCGAGCTTATGGCGCCGTGAACCCCTAATGGGGACCACGAGTGCCGCTTAGGTGATCAGACCAACATTTTACCAAATGCGGCTTCGAAAGAAGAAGGATCCATATATATTTCATTTGCCCAATAAAGCACGCGGACTTCTACATTTAATCAACACCTCACCCCACCAGGATTTGAACCCACGATCTTATAATTGTGACCGGGGAACGCTACCTCTGGGCCACCAGGACAATAAAAGCAGTCTTAGACTCTGCTATATTTCACACAAGGCCTGTTCAACGAGCTTATGGCGCCGTGAACCTCTAATGGGGACCACCCATGCCGCTTAGGTGATCAGAGCAACGTTTTACCAAATGTGGCTTCGAAACACGAGGATCCATATATATTTCATTAGCCAAATAAAGCATGCGGACTTTTCCATATAATCAACACCTCACCCCACCAGGATTCAAACCCACGATCTTCTAATTGTGACCGGGGAACGCTACCTCTGGCCCACCAGGACACTAAAAGCATTCCTAGACTCTGCTATATTTCACAGCCTGTTCAACGAGCTTATGGCTCCGTGAACCTCTAATGGGGACCACCCATGCCGCTTAGGTGATCATAGCAACGTTTTACCAAATGCGGCTTCGAAACACGAGGATCCATATATATTTCATTAGCCCAATAAAGCATGCGGACTTCTTCATATAATCAACACCTCACCCCACCAGGATTTGAACCCATGGTCTTATAATTGTGACCGGGCGACGTTACCTCAGGGCCACCAGGAAACTAAAAGCATTCCTAGACTCTGCTATATTTCACACTAGGCCTGTTCAACGAGCTTATGGCGCCGTGAACCTCTAATGGGGACCACCCGTGCCGCTTAGGTGATCAGAGCAACATTTTCCCAAATGCGGCTTCGAAACCCGAGGATCCATGTATATTTCATTAGCCCAATAAAGCACGCGGACTTCTACATATAATCAACACCTCACCTCACCAGGATTTGAACCCACGATCTTATAATTGTGACCGGGGAATGCTACCTCTGGGCCACCAGGACAATAAAAGCATTCCTAGACTCTGCTATATTTCACACAAAGCCTGTTCAACGGGCTTGTGGCACCGTGAACCTCTAATGGGGACCACCCGTGCCGCTTAGGTGATCAGAGCAACGTTTTACCAAATTCGGCTTCGAAACAAGGAGGATCCATAAATATTTCATTTGCCCAATAAAGCAAGCAGACTTCTACATATAATCAACACTTCACCCCACCAAGATTTGAACCCACGATCTTATAATTGTGACCGGGGAACGCTACCTCTGGGCCACCAGGACAAGAAATGCAGTCCTAGACTCTGGTATATTTCACACAAAGCCTGTTCAACGAGCTTATGGCGCGGTGAAACTCTAATTGGGACCACCCGTGCAGCTTAGGTGATCAGAGCAACGTTTTACCAAATCCGGCTTCGAAACACGAGGATCCATATATATTTCATTAGCCCTTATAAAGCACGCGAACTTCTACATATAATCAACACCTCACCCCATCAGGATTCAAACCCACGATCTTATAATTGTGACCGGGGTATGCTACCTCTGGGCCACCAGGAATATAAAAGCAGTCCTAGACTCTACTATATTTCACACAAAGACTGTTCAACGACCTTATGGCGCCATGAACCTCTAATGGGGACCACCCGTGCCGCTTAGTTAATCAGAGCAACATTTTACCAAATCCGGCTTGGAAACACGAGGATCCATATATATTTCATTAGCCCAATAAATCACTCGGACGTCTACATATAATCAACACCTCACCCTACCAGGATTCAAACCCACGATCTTATATTTGTGACCGGGGTATGCTGCCTCTGGGCCACCAGGACAATAAAAGCAGTCCTAGACTCTACTATATTTCACACAAAGCCTGTTCAACGACCTTATGGCTCCGTGAACCTCTAATGAGGACCACCCATGCCGCTTAGGTGATCATAGCAACGTTTTGCCAAATGCGGCTTCGAAACACGAGGATCCATATATATTTCATTAGCCCAATAAAGCACGCGGACTTCTACATATTATCAACGCCTCACCCCACCAGGATTTGAAGCCACGATCTTATAATAGTGACCGGGGAACGCTACCTCTGGGCCACCAGGACAATAAAAGCAGTCCTAGACACTCCTATATTTCACACAAAGCCTGTTCAACGAGCTTATGGCGCTGTGAACCTCTAATGGGGACAACCCGTGCCGCTTAGGTGATCAGAGCAACGTTTTACCAAATGCAGCTTCGAAACACGAGGATCCATATATATTTCATTAGCCCAACAAAGCACGCGGACTTCTTCATATAATCAACACCTCACCCCACCAGGATTCGAACCCACGATCTTCTAATTGTGACCGGGGAACGCTACCTCTGGCCCACCAGGACAATATAAGCAGTCCTAGACTCTGCTATTTTTCACACAAAGCCTGTTCAACGAGCTTATGGCTCCGTGAACCTCTAATGGGGACCACCCATGCCGCTTAGGTGATCATAGCAACGTTTTACCAAATGCGGCTTCGAAACACGAGGATCCATATATATTTCATTAGCCCAATAAAGCACGCGGACTTCTTCATATAATCAACACCTCACCCCACCAGGATTTGAACCCATGGTCTTATAATTGTGACCGGGCGACGTTACCTCAGGGCCACCAGGAAACTAAAAGCATTACTAGACTCTGCTATATTTCACACAAGGCCTGTTCAACGAGCTTATGGCGCCGTGAACCTCTAATGGGGACCACCCGTGCCGCTTAGGTGATCAGAGCAACGTTTTACCAAATGCGGCTTCGAAACCCAAGGATCCATTTATATTTCATTAGCCCAATAAAGCACGCGGACTTCTACATATAATCAACACCTCACCTCACCAGGATTTGAACCCACGATCTTATAATTGTGACCGGGGAATGCTACCTCTGGGCCACCAGGGCAATAAAAGCATTCCTAGACTCTGCTATATTTCACACAAAGCCTGTTCAACGGGCTTGTGGCACCGTGAACCTCTAATGGGGACCACCCGTGCCGCTTAGGTGATCAGAGCAACGTTTTACCAAATTCGGCTTCGAAACAAGGAGGATCCATAAATATTTCATTTGCCCAATAAAGCAAGCAGACTTCTACATATAATCAACACTTCACCCCACCAAGATTTGAACCCACGATCTTATAATTGTGACCGGGGAACGCTACCTCTGGGCCACCAGGACAATAAAAGCAGTCCTAGACTCTACTATATTTCACACAAAGACTGTTCAACGACCTTATGGCGCCATGAACCTCTAATGGGGACCACCCGTGCCGCTTAGTTAATCAGAACAACATTTTACCAAATCCGGCTTGGAAACACGAGGATCCATATATATTTCATTAGCCCAATAAATCACTCGGACGTCTACATATAATCAACACCTCACCCTACCAGGATTCAAACCCACGATCTTATATTTGTGACCGGGGTATGCTACCTCTGGGCCACCAGGACAATAAAAGCAGTCCTCGACTCTACTATATTTCACACAAAGCCTGTTCAACGACCTTATGGCGCCATGAACCTCTAATGGGGACCACCCGTGCCGCTTAGGTGATCAGGTCAACGTTTTACCAAATCTGGCTTCGAAACACGAGGATCCATATATATTTCATTAGCCCAAAAAAGGACGCGGACATCTACATATAATCAACACCTCACCCCTCCAGGATTTGAACCCACGATCCTATAATTGTGACCGGAGAACGCTACCTCTGGGCCACTAGAACAATAAAAGCAGTCCTCGACTCTGCTATATTTCACACAAAGCATGTTCAACGAGCTTATGGCGCTGCGAACCACTATAGGGGACCACCCGTGCCGCTTAGGTGAACAGAGCAACGTTTTACCAAATGCGGCTTCGAAACACGAGGATCCATATATATTTCATTAACCCAATAAAGCAAGCGGACTTCTACATATTATCAACGCCTCACCCCACCAGGATTTGAAGCCACGATCTTATAATAGTGACCGGGGAACGCTACATCTGGGCCAGAAGGACAATAAAAGCAGTCCTAGACACTCCTATATTTCACACAAAGCCTGTTCAACGAGCTTATGGCGCTGTGAACCTCTAATGGGGACAACCCGTGCCGCTTAGGTGATCAGAGCAACGTTTTACCAAATGCAGCTTCGAGTCACGAGGATCCATATATATTTCATTAGCCCAACAAAGCACGCGGACTTCTTCATATAATCAACACCTCACCCCACCAGGATTCGAACCCAAGGTCTTCTAATTGTGACCGGGGAACGCTACCTATGGGCCACCAGGACACTATAAGCAGTCCTAGACTCTGTTATATTTCACACAAAGCCTGTTCAACGAGCTTATGGCGCCGTGAACCACTATAGGGGACCACCCGTGCCGGTTAGGTGATCAGAGCAACGTTTTACCAAATGCGGCTTCGAGACACGAGGATTCAAATATAATTCATTAGCCCAATGAAGCACTCGGACTTCTACATATAATCAACACCTCACCCCACCAGGATTCAAACCCACTGTCTTATAATTGTGACCGGGGTATGCTACCTCTGGCCCACCTGGAAAATAAAAGCAGTCCTAGACTCTGCTATATTTCACACAAAGCCTGTTCAACGAGCTTATGGCGCTGTGAACCTCTAAAGGGGACCATCCGTGCCGCTTAGGTGATCAGAGCAACGTTTTACCAAATCCGGCTTCGAAACACGAGGATCCATATATATTTCATTAACCCAATAAAGCACGCGGACTTCTACATATAATCAACACCTCACTCCACCAGGATTCGAACCCACGATCTTATAATTGTGACCGAGGAACGCTACCTATGGGCCACTAGGACACTATAAGCAGTCCTAGACTCTGCTATATTTCACAAAGCTGTTCCATGACATGTGCCGTGAACCCTAATAGGGACCCATGATGCGGCAAATCCAGTCAGACCAACATTTTACCAAATGCGCTTCGAAGAAGGATCCATATATATTTCATTAGCCCAATAAAGTACGCTGACTTCTACATATAATCAACACCTCACCACCACCAGGATTTGAACCCGCGATCTTATAATTGTGATCGGGGAACGCTATCTCTGGGCCACCAGGACAATAAAAGCAGTCCTAGACTCTGCTATATTTCACACAAAGCCTGTTCAAAGAGCTTATGGCGCCATGAACCTCTAATGGGGACCACCCGTGCTGCTTAGGTGATCAGAGCAACGTTTTACCAAATGCAGCTTCGAAACACAAGGATCCATATATATTTCATTAGCCCAATAAAGCATGCGGACTTCTTCATATAATCAACACCTCCCCCCACCAGGATTCGAACCCACGATCTTCTAATTGTGACCGGGGAACGCTACCTCTGGCCCACCAGGACATTAAAAGCATTCCTAGACTCTGCTATATTTCACACAAAGCCTGTTCAACGAGCTTATGACGCCGTGAACATCTAATGGGGACCCCCCGTGCCGCTTATGTGATCAGAGCAACGTTTTACCAAATGTGGCTTCGAAACCCGAGGATCCATATATATTTCATTAGACCATTAAAAGCACGCGGACTTCTACATATAATCAACACCTCTTACACCTAGATTTGAACCCACAATCTATAATTGGCAGCGACCGGGGGACCTTCCTCTGGGCCACCAGGACAAGAAATGCAGTCCTAGACTCTGGTATATTTCACACAAAGCCTGTTCAACGAGCTTATGGCGCGGTGAAACTCTAATTGGGACCACCCGTGCAGCTTAGATGATAAGAGCAACGTTTTACCAAATCCGGCTTCGAAACACGAGGATCCATATATATTTCATTAGCCCAATAAAGCACGCGGACTTCTTTATATAATCAACACCTCACCCCACCAGGATTCAAACCCACTGTCTTATAATTGTGACCGGGGTATGCTACCTCTGGGCCACCAGGACAAGAAATGCAGTCCTAGACTCTGGTATATTTCACACAAAGCCTGTTCAACGAGCTTATGGCGCGGTGAAACTCTAATTGGGACCACCCGTGCAGCTTAGATGATCAGAGCAACGTTTTACCAAATCCGGCTTCGAAACACGAGGATCCATATATATTTCATTAGCCCAATAAAGCACGCGAACTTCTACATATAATCAACACCTCACCCCATCAGGATTCAAACCCACGATCTTATAATTGTGACCGGGGTATGCTACCTCTGGGCCACCAGGACAATAAAAGCAGTCCTAGACTCTACTATATTTCACACAAAGACTGTTCAACGACCTTATGGCGCCATGAACCTCTAATGGGGACCACCCGTGCCGCTTAGTTAATCAGAACAACATTTTACCAAATCCGGCTTGGAAACACGAGGATCCATATATATTTCATTAGCCCAATAAATCACTCGGACGTCTACATATAATCAACACCTCACCCTACCAGGATTCAAACCCACGATCTTATATTTGTGACCGGGGTATGCTACCTCTGGGCCACCAGGACAATAAAAGCAGTCCTAGACTCTACTATATTTCACACAAAGCCTGTTCAACGACCTTATGGCGCCATGAACCTCTAATGGGGACCACCCGTGCCGCTTAGGTGATCAGGTCAACGTTTTACCAAATCTGGCTTCGAAACACGAGGATCCATATATATTTCATTAGCCCAAAAAAGGACGCGGACATCTACATATAATCAACACCTCACCCCACCAGGATTTGAACCCACGATCCTATAATTGTGACCGGAGAACGCTACCTCTGGGCCACTAGGACAATAAAAGCAGTCCTAGACTCTGCTATATTTCACACAAAGCCTGTTCAACGAGCTTATGGCGCTGTGAACCACTATAGGGGACCACCCGTGCCGCTTAGGTGAACAGAGCAACGTTTTACCAAATGCGGCTTCGAAACACGAGGATCCATATATATTTCATTAACCCAATAAAGCACGCGGACTTCTACATATTATCAACGCCTCACCCCACCAGGATTTGAAGCCACGATCTTATAATAGTGACCGGGGAACGCTACCTCTGGGCCACCAGGACAATAAAAGCAGTCCTAGACACTCCTATATTTCACACAAAGCCTGTTCAACGAGCTTATGGCGCTGTGAACCTCTAATGGGGACAACCCGTGCCGCTTAGGTGATCAGAGCAACGTTTTACCAAATGCAGCTTCGAGTCACGAGGATCCATATATATTTCATTAGCCCAACAAAGCACGCGGACTTCTTCATATAATCAACACCTCACCCCACCAGGATTCGAACCCACGATCTTCTAATTGTGACCGGGGAACGCTACCTATGGGCCACCAGGACACTATAAGCAGTCCTAGACTCTGGTATATTTCACACAAAGCCTGTTCAACGAGCTTATGGCGCCGTGAACCACTATAGGGGACCACCCGTGCCGGTTAGGTGATCAGAGCAACGTTTTACCAAATGCGGCTTCGAAACACGAGGATTCAAATATATTTCATTAGCCCAATGAAGCACTCGGACTTCTACATATAATCAACACCTCACCCCACCAGGATTCAAACCCACTGTCTTATAATTGTGACCGGGGTATGCTACCTCTGGGCCACCTGGAAAATAAAAGCAGTCCTAGACTCTGCTATATTTCACACAAAGCCTGTTCAACGAGCTTATGGCGCTGTGAACCTCTAAAGGGGACCATCCGTGCCGCTTAGGTGATCAGAGCAACGTTTTACCAAATCCGGCTTCGAAACACGAGGATCCATATATATTTCATTAACCCAATAAAGCACGCGGACTTCTACATATAATCAACACCTCACTCCACCAGGATTCGAACCCACGATCGTATAATTGTGACCGAGGAACGCTACCTATGGGCCACTAGGACACTATAAGCAGTCCTAGACTCTGCTATATTTCACACAAAGCCTGTTCAACGAGCTTATGGCGCCGTGAACCCCTAATGGGGACCACGAGTGCCGCTTAGGTGATCAGACCAACATTTTACCAAATGCGACTTCGAAAGAAGAAGGATCCATATATATTTCATTAGCCCAATAAAGCACGCGGACTTCTACATTTAATCAACACCTCACCCCACCAGGATTTGAACCCACGATCTTATAATTGTGACCGGGGAACGCTACCTCTGGGCCACCAGGACAATAAAAGCAGTCCTAGACTCTGCTATATTTCACACAAAGCCTGTTCAACGAGTTTATGGCGCCGTTAACCTCTAATGGGGACCACCCATGCCGCTTAGGTGATCAGAGCAACGTTTTACCAAATGTGGCTTCGAAACACGAGGATCCATATATTTCATTTGCCCAATAAAGCATGCGGACTTCTTCATATAATCAACACCTCACCCCACCAGGATTCGAACCCACGATCTTCTAATTGTGACCGGGGAACGCTACCTCTGGCCCACCAGGACACTAAAAGCATTCCTAGACTCTGCTATATTTCACACAAAGCCTGTTCAACGAGCTTATGGCGCCGTGAACCTCTAATGGGGACCCCCCGTGCCGCTTAGGTGATCAGAGCAACGTTTTACCAAATGTGGCTTCGAAACCCGAGGATCCATATATATTTCATTAGACCATTAAAGCACGCGGACTTCTACATATAATCAACACCTCACCCCACCTAGATTTGAACCCACAATCTTATAATTGTGACCGGGGGACGCTACCTCTGGGACACCAGGACAATAAAAGCAGTCCTAGACTCTGCTATATTTCACACAAAGCCTGTTCAACGAGATTATGGCGCCGTGAAACTCTAATTGGGACCACCCGTGCCGCTTAGGTGATCAGACCAACATTTTACCAAATGCCGCTTCGAAACACGAGGATCCATATATATTTCATTAGCCCAATAAAGCACGCGGATTTCTTCATATAATCAACACCTCACCCCACGAGGATTCGAACCAACGATCTTCTAATTGTGACCGGGGAACGCTACCTCTGGCCCACCAGGACACTAAAAGCATTCCGAGACTCTGCTATATTTCACACAAAGCCTGTTCAACGAGCTTATGGCGCCGTGAACCTCTAATGGGGACCCCCGTGCCGCTTAGGTGATCAGAGCAACGTTTTACCAAATGTGGCTTCGAAACCCGAGGATCCATATATATTTCATTAGACCATTAAAGCACGCGGACTTCAACATATAATCAACACCTCACCCCACCAGGATTTGAACCCACGATCTTATAATTGTGACCGGGGAACGCTACCGCTGGGCCACCAGGACAATAAAAGCATTCCTCGACTCTGCTATATTTCACACAAAGCCTGTTCAACGAGCTTATGGCGCCGTGAACCTCTAATGGGGACTAACCCGTGCCGCTTAGGTGATCAGAGCAAAATTTTACCAAATGCCGCTTCGAAACCCGAGGATCCATGTATATTTCATTAGCCCAATAAAGCACGCGGACTTCTACATTTAATCAACACCTCACCCCACCAGGATTCGAACCCACAATTTTCTAATTGTAACCGGGAAACGCTACCTCTGGGCCACCTCTACAATAAAAGCAGTCCTAGACTCTGCTATATTTCACACAAAGCCTGTTCAACGAGCTTATGGCGCCGTGAACCTCTAATGGGGACTAACCCGTGCCGCTTAGGTGATCAGAGCAAAATTTTATCAAATGCGGCTTCGAAACCCGAGGATCCATGTATATTTCATTAGCCCAATAAAGCACGCGGACTTCTACATTTAATCAACACCTCACCCCACCAGGATTCGAACCCACAATTTTCTAATTGTAACCGGGAAACGCTACCTCTGGGCCACCAGGACAATAAAAGCAGTCCTAGACTCTGCTATATTTCACACAAGGCCTGTTCAACGAGCTTATGGCGCCGTGAACCTCTAATGGGGACCACCCATGCCGCTTAGGTGATCAGAGCAACGTTTTACCAAATATGGCTACGAAACACGAGGATCCATATATATTTCATTAGCCCAATAAAGCATGCGGACTATTCCATATAATCAACACCTCACCCCACCAGGATTCAAACCCACGATCTTCTAATTGTGACCGGGGAACGCTACCTCTAGCCCACCAGGACACTAAAAGCATTCCTAGACTCTGCTATATTTCACACAAAGCCTGTTCAACGAGCTTATGGCGCCGTGAACCTCTAATGGGGACCCTCCGTGCCGCTTAGGTGATCAGAGCAACGTTTTACCAAATGTGGCTTCGAGACCCGAGGATCCATATATATTTCATTAGACCATTAAAGCAAGCGGACTTCTACATATAATCAACACCTCACCCCACCAAGATTTGAACCCACAATCTTATAATTGTGACCGGGGGACGCTACCTCTGGGCCACCAGGACAATAAAAGCAGTACTAGACTCTGCTATATTTCACACAAAGCCTGTTCAACGAGCTTATGGCGCCGTGAAACTCTAATGGGGACCACCCGTGCCGCTTAAGTGATCAGACCAACATTTTACCAAATGCGGCTTCGAAACACGAGGATCCATATATATTTCATTAGCCCAATAAAGCACGCGGACTTCTACATTTAATCAACACCTCACCCCACAAGGATTTGAACCCACGATCTTATAATTGTGACCGTGGAACGCTACCTCTGGGCCAACAGGACACTAAAAGCATTTCTAGACTCTGCTATATTTCACACAAAGCCTGTTCAACGAGCTTATGGCGCCGTGAACCTCTAATGGGGACCACCCGTGCCGCTTAGGTGATCAGAGCAACATTTTACCAAATGCGGCTTCGAAACCCGAGGATCCATTTATATTTCATTAGCCCAATAAAGCACGCGGACTTCTACATATAATCAACACCTCACCTCACCAGGATTTGAACCCACGATCTTATAATTGTGACCGGGGAATGCTACCTCTGGGCCACCAGTACAATAAAAGCAGTCCTAGACTCTGCTATATTTCACACAAAGCCTGTTCAACGAGCTTATGGCGCCGTGAACCTCTAATGGGGACCACCCGTGCCGCTTAAGTGATCAGGGCAACGTTTTACCAAATCTGGCTTCGAAACACGAGGATCCATATATATTTCATTAACCCAATAAAGCACGCGGACTTCTACATATAATCAACACCTCACCCCACCAGGATTTGAACCCACAATCTTATAATTGTGACCTGGGGACGCTAACTCTGGGCCACCAGGACAATAAAAGCAGTCCTAGACTCTGCTATATTTCACACATAGCCTGTTCAACGAGCTTATGGCGCCGTGAAACTCTAATGGGGACCACCCGTGCTGCTTAGGTGATCAGACCAACATTTTACCAAATGCGGCTTCGAAAGAAGAAGGATCCATATATATTTCATTAGCCCAATAAAGCACGTGGACTTCTACATTTAATCAACACCTCACCCCACCAGGATTTGAACCCACGATCTTATAATTGTGACCGGGGAACGCTACCTCTGGGCCACCAGGACAATAAAAGCAGTCCTAGACTCTGCTATATTTCACACAAAGCCTGTTCAACGAGATTATGGCGCCGTTAACCTATAATGGGGACCACCCATGCCGCTTAGGTGATCAGAGCAACGTTTTACCAAATGTGGCTTCGAAACACGAGGATCCATATATTTCATTAGCCCAATAAAGCATGCGGACTTCTTCATATAATCAACACCTCACCCCACCAGGATTCGAACCCACGATCTTCTAATTGTGACCGGGGAACGCTACCTCTGGCCCACCAGGACACTAAAAGCATTCCTAGACTCTGCTATATTTCACACAAAGCCTGTTCAACGAGCTTATGGCGCCGTGAACCTCTAATGGGGACCACCCGTGCCGCTTAGGTGATCAGAGCAACGTTTTACCAATGTGGCTTCGAAACCCGAGGATCCATATATATTTCATTAGACCATTAAAGCACGCGGACTTCTACATGTAATCAACACCTCACCCCACCAGGATTTGAACCAGCGATCTTATAATTGTGACCGGGGAACGCTACCGCTGGGCCACCAGGACAATAAAAGCAGTCCTAGACTCTGCTATATTTCACACAAAGCCTGTTCAATGAGCTTATGGCGCCGTGAACCTCTAATAAGGGACCACCAGTGCAACAGGTGATCAGGCAACGTTTTACCAAAAGCGGTTTCCGAAACGAGGATCCATATATATTTCATTAGCCCAATAAAGCATGTGGACTTTGCATATATGACCAACACCTCACCCTACCAGGATTTGAACCCACGAGCCTATAATTGTGACCGGAGAACGCTACCTCTGGGCCACTAGGACAATAAAAGCAGTCCTAGACTCTGCTATATTTCACACAAAGCCTGTTCAATGAGCTTATGGCTCGCCAGACCTCTAATGGGGACCACCCGTGCCGCTTAGGTGATCAGGGCAACGTTTTACCAAATCTGGCTTCGAAACACGAGGATCCATGTATATTTCATTAGCCCAATAAAGCACGCGGACTTCTTCATATAATCAACACCTCACCCCACCAGGATTCGAACCCACGATCTTCTAATTATGACCGGGGAACGCTACCTCTGGCTCACCAGGAGACTAAAAGCATTCCTAGACTCTCCTATATTTCACACAAAGCCTGTTCAACGAGCTTATGGCGCCGTGAACCTCTAATGGGGACCACCCGTGCCGGTTAGGTAATCAGAGCAACGTTTTACCAAATGCGGCTTCGAAACCCGAGGATCCATATATTTTTCATTAGCCCAATAAAGCACGCAGACTTCTACATATAATCAACACCTCACCCCACCAGCATTTGAACCCACGATCTTATAATTGTGACCGGGGAATGCTACCTCTGGGCCACCAGGACAATAAAAGCAGTCCTAGACTCTGCTATGTTTCACACAAAGCCTGTTCAAAGAGCTTATGGCGCCCTGAACCTCTAATGGGGACCACCCGTGCCGCTTAGGTGATCAGAGCAACGTTTTACCAAATGTGGCTTTGAAACCCGAGGGTCCATATATATTTTATTAGACCATTAAAGCACGCGGACTTCTACATGTAATCAACACCTCACCCACCAGGATTTGAACCAACGATCTTATAATTGTGACCGGGGAACGCTACCGCTGGGCCACCAGGACAATAAAAGCAGTCCTAGACTCTGCTATATTTCACACAAAGCCTGTTCAATGAGCTTATGGCGCCGTGAACCTCTAATGGGGACCACCCATGCCGTTTAGGTGATTAGAGCAACGTTTACCAAATGCGGCTTCGAAACACGAGGATCCATATATATTTCATTAGCCCAATAAAGCACGCTCACTTCTTCATATAATCAACAACACACCCCACCAGGATTCGAACCCAAGATCTTCTAATTGTGACCGGGGAACGCTACCTCTGGGCCACCAGGACACTAAGAGCAGTCCTAGACTCTGGTATATTACACACAAAGCCTGTTCAACGAGCTTATGGCGCCATGAACCTCTAATGGGGACCACCCGTGCCGCTTAGGTGATCAGACCAACGTTTTACTAAATGCGGCTTCGAAACAAGAAGGATCCATATATATTTCATTAGCCCAATAAAGTACGCGGACTTCTACATATAATCACCACCTCACCCCACCAGGGTTCAAACCCACGATCTTATAATTGTGACTGGGGTATGCTACCTCTGGGCCACCACGACAATAAAAGCAGTTCTAGACTCTACTATATTTCACACAAAGCCTGTTCAACGAGCTTATGGCGCTATGAACCACTATAGGGGACCACCCGTGCCGCTTAGGTGATCAGAGCAACGTTTAACCAAATGCGGCTTCGAAACCCGAGGATCCATAAATATTTCATTAGCCCAATAAAGCACGCAGACTTCTACATATAATCAAAGCCTCACCCCACCAGGATTTGAAGCCACGATCTTATAATTGTGACCGGGGAACGCTACCTCTGGGCCACCAGGACAATAAAAGCAGTCCTAGACTCTACTATATTTCACACAGAGCCTGTTCAGCGACCTTATGGCGCCATGAACCTCTAATGGGGACCACCCGTGCCGCTTAGGTGATCAGAGCAACGTTTTACCAAATCCGGTTTCGAAACACGAGGATCCATATATATTTCATTAGCCCAATAAAGCACGTGGACTTTTAAATATAATCAACACCTCACCCTACCAGGATTTGAACCCACGATCTTATAATTGTGACCAGGAAACGCTACCTCTGGGCCACTAGGACAATAAAAGCAGTCCTAGACTCTGCTATATTTCACACAAAGCCTGTTCAACGACCTTATGGCACCATGAACCTCTAATGGGGACCACCCGTGCCGCTTAGGTGATCAGGGCAACGTTTTACCAAATCTGGCTTCGAAACACGAGGATCCATGTATATTTCATTAGCCCAATAAAGCACGCGGACTTCTTCATATAATCAACACCTCACCCCACCAGGATTCGAACCCACGATCTTCTAATTATGACCGGGGAACGCTACCTCTGGCTCACCAGGAGACTAAAAGCATTCCTAGACTCTCCTATAGTTCACACAAAGCCTGTTCAACGAGCTTATGGCGCCGTGAACCTCTAATGGGGACCACCCGTGCCGCTTAGGTAATCAGAGCAACGTTTTACCAAATGCGGCTTCGAAACCCGAGGATCCATATATTTTCATTAGCCCAATAAAGCACGCAGACTTCTACATATAATCAACACCTCACCCCACCAGCATTTGAACCCACGATCTTATAATTGTGACCGGGGAATGCTACCTCTGGGCCACCAGGACAATAAAAGCAGTCCTAGACTCTGCTATGTTTCACACAAAGCCTGTTCAACGAGCTTATGGCGCCGTGAACCTCTAATGGGGACCACCCATGCCGTTTAGATGATTAGAGCAACGTTTTACCAAATGCGGCTTCGAAACCCGAGGATCCTTATATATTTCATTAGACCATTAAAGCACCCGGACTTCTACATGTAATCAACACCTCACCCCACCAGGATTTGAACCAACGATCTTATAATTGTGACCGGGGAACGCTACCGCTGGGCCACCAGGACAATAAAAGCAGTCCTAGACTCTGCTATATTTCACAGAAAGCCTGTTCAATGAGCTTATGGCGCCGTGAACCTCTAATGGGGACCACCAGTGCCGCTTAGGTGATCAGAGCAACGTTTTACCAAATCCGGTTTCGAAACACGAGGATCCATATATATTTCATTAGCCCAATAAAGCACGTGGACTTTTACATATAATCAACACCTCACCCTACCAGGATTTGAACCCACGATCTTATAATTGTGACGAGGAAACGCTACCTCTGGGCCACTAGGACAATAAAAGCAGTCCTAGACTCTGCTATATTTCACACAAAGCCTGTTCAACGACCTTATGGCACCATGAACCTCTAATGGGGACCACCCGTGCCGCTTAGGTGATCAGGGCAACGTTTTACCAAATCTGGCTTCGAAACACGAGGATCCATGTATATTTCATTAGCCCAATAAAGCATGCGGACTTCTACATATAATCAACACCTCACCCCACCAGGGTTCAAACCCACGATCTTATAATTGTGACCGGGGTATGCTACCTCTGGGCCACCACGACAATAAAAGCAGTTCTAGACTCTACTATATTTCACACAGAGCCTGTTCAACGAGCTTATGGCGCTATGAACCACTATAGGGGACCACCCGTGCCGCTTAGGTGATCAGAGCAACGTTTAACCAAATGCGGCTTCAAAACCCGAGGATCCATAAATATTTCATTAGCCCAATAAAGCACGCAGACTTCTACATATAATCAAAGCCTCACCCCACCAGGATTTGAAGCCACGATCTTATAATTGTGACCGGGGAACGCTACCTCTGGGCCACCAGGACAAGAAAAGCAGTCCTAGACTCTACTATATTTCACACAAAGCCTGTTCAACGACCTTATGCCGCCATGAACCTCTAATGGGGACCACCAGTGCCGCTTAGGTGATCAGAGCAACGTTTTACCAAATCCGGTTTCGAAACACGAGGATCCATATATATTTCATTAGCCCAATAAAGCACGTGGACTTTTACATATAATCAACACCTCACCCTACCAGGATTTGAACCCACGATCTTATAATTTTGACCAGGAAACGCTACCTCTGGGCCACTAGGACAATAAAAGCAGTCCTAGACTCTGCTATATTTCACACAAAGCCTGTTCAACGAGCTTATGGCGCCGTGAACCTCTAATTGGGCCCACCCGTGCCACTTAGGTGATCAGGGCAACGTTTTACCAAATCTGGCTTCGAAACACGAGGATCCATATATATTTCATTAACCCAATAAAGCACGCGGACTTCTACATATAATCAACACCTCAACCCACCAGGATTTGAACCAACAATCTTATAATTGTGACCGGGGGATGCTACCTCTGGGCCACCAGGACAATAAAAGCAGTCCTAGACTCTGCTATATTTCACACAAAGCCTGTTCAACGAGCTTATGGCTCCGTGAACCTCTAATGGGGACCACCCATGCCGCTTAGGTGATCATAGCAACGTTTTACCAAATGCGGCTTCGAAACACGAGGATCCATATATATTTCATTAGCCCAATAAAGCACGCGGACTTCTTCATATAATCAACACCTCACCCCACCAGGATTTGAACCCATGGTCTTATAATTGTGACCGGGCGACGTTACCTCAGGGCCACCAGGAAACTAAAAGCATTCCTAGACTCTGCTATATTTCATACAAGGCCTGTTCAACGAGCTTATGGCGCCGTGAACCTCTAATGGGGACCACCCGTGCCGCTTAGGTGATCAGAGCAACATTTTACCAAATGCGGCTTCGAAACCCGAGGATCCATTTATATTTCATTAGCCCAATAAAGCACGCGGACTTCTACATATAATCAACACCTCACCTCACCAGGATTTGAATCCACGATCTTATAATTGTGACCGGGGAATGCTACCTCTGGGCCACCAGGACAATAAAAGCATTCCTAGACTCTGCTATATTTCACACAAAGCCTGTTCAACGGGCTTGTGGCACCGTGAACCTCTAATGGGGACCACCCGTGCCGCTTAGGTGATCAGAGCAACGTTTTACCAAATGCGGCTTCGAAACAAGGAGGATCCATAAATATTTCATTTGCCCAATAAAGCAAGCAGACTTCTACATATAATCAACACTTCACCCCACCAAGATTTGAACCCACGATCTTATAATTGTGACCGGGGAACGCTACCTCTGGGCCACCAGGACAAGAAATGCAGTCCTAGACTCTGGTATATTTCACACAAAGCCTGTTCAACGAGCTTATGGCGCGGTGAAACTCTAATTGGGACCACCCGTGCAGCTTAGGTGATCAGAGCAACGTTTTACCAAATCCGGCTTCGAAACACGAGGATCCATATATATTTCATTAGCCCAATAAAGCACGCGAACTTCTACATATAATCAACACCTCACCCCATCAGGATTCAAACCCACGATCTTATAATTGTGACCGGGGTATGCTACCTCTGGGCCACCAGGACAATAAAAGCAGTCCTAGACTCTACTATATTTCACACAAAGACTGTTCAACGACCTTATGGCGCCATGAACCTCTAATGGGGACCACCCGTGCCGCTTAGTTAATCAGAGCAACATTTTACCAAATCCGGCGTGGAAACACGAGGATCCATATATATTTCATTAGCCCAATAAATCACTCGGACGTCTACATATAATCAACACCTCACCCTACCAGGATTCAAACCCACGATCTTATAATTGTGACCGGGGTATGCTACCTCTGGGCCACCAGGACAATAAAAGCAGTCCTAGACTCTACTATATTTCACACAAAGCCTGTTCAACGACCTTATGGCGCCATGAACCTCTAATGGGGACCACCCGTGCCGCTTAGGTGATCAGGTCAACGTTTTATCAAATCTCTATTCGAAACACGAGGATCCATATATATTTCATTAGCCCAAAAAAGCACGCGGACTTCTACATATAATCAACACCTCACCCCACCAGGATTTGAACCCACGAGCCTATAATTGTGACCGGAGAACGCTACCTCTGGGCCACTAGGACAATAAAAGAAGTCCTAGACTCTTGCCATATATTTTTCACACAAAGCCTGTTCAACGAGCTTATGGCGGCTGTGAACTACTATAGGACTACCCGCGTCAGCTAGGGTGAACAGAGCAACGTTTTACCAAATGCGTCAAACACGAGAGGATCCATATATATTTCATTAACCCAATAAAGCACGCCGATTCTACATATTATCAACGCCACCCCACCAGGATTTGAAGCCACGATCTATAATAGTGACCGAACGCCACTTGGGCCACCAGGACACTAAAAGCAGTCCTAGACACTGTTATATTTCACACAAAGCCTGTTCAATGAGCTTATGGTGCCGTGAACCTCTAATGGGGACCACCCCTGCCGCGTAGGTGATCAGAGCAACGTTTTACCAAATCCGGCTTCGAAACACGAGGATCGATATATATTTCATTAGCCTAATAAAGCACGCAGATTTCTACATATAATCAACACCTCACCCTTAATAGGATTCAAACCCACGATCTTATAATTGTGACCGGGGTATGCTACCTCTGGGCCACTCAGGACAATAAAAGCAGTCCTAGACTCTACTATATTTCACACAAAGACTGTTCAACGACCTTATGGCGCCATGAACCTCTAATGGGGACCACCCGTGCCGCTTAGTTAATCAGAGCAACATTTTACCAAATCCAGCTTGGAAACACGAGGATCCATATATATTTCATTAGCCCAATAAATCACTCGGACGTCTACATATAATCAACACCTCACCCTACCAGGATTCAAACCCATGATCTTATAATTGTGACCGGGGTATGCTACCTCTGGGCCACCAGGACAATAAAAGCAGTCCTAGACTCTACTATATTTCACACAAAGCCTGTTCAACGACGTTATGGCGCCATGAACCTCTAATGGGGACCACCCGTGCCGCTTTGGTGATCAGGTCAACGTTTTACCAAATCTGGCTTCGAAACACGAGGATCCATATATATTTCATTAGCCCAATAAAGCACGCGGACTTCTACATATAATCAACACCTCACCCCACCAGGATTTGAACCCACAATCTTATAATTGTGACCGGGGGACGCTACCTCTGGGACACCAGGACAATAAAAGCAGTCCTAGACTCTGCTATATTTCACACAAAGCCTGTTCAACGAGCTTATGGCGCCGTGAACCTCTAATGGGGACCACCCGTGCCGCTTAGGTGATCAGAGCAACGTTTTACCAAACGCGGCTTCAAAACACGAGGATCCATATATATTTCATTAGCCCAACAAAGCACGCGGACTTTTACATATAATCAACACCTCACCCCACCAGGATTCGAACCCACGATCTTCTAATTGTGACCGAGGAACGCTACCTCTGGGCCACCAGGACAATAAAAGCAGTCCTAGACTCTGCTATATTTCACACAAAGCCTGTTCAACGAGCTTATGGCGCCGCGGAACTAATTATAGGGGACCACCCGCGTCGTTAGGGGTGATCAGAGCAACGTTTTACCAAATGCGTTTTAGACACGAGGATTCAAATATATTTCATTGCCCAATAAAGCACCTCGATTCTACATATAATCAACACCTCACCCCACCAGGATTCAAACCCACGGTCTTATAATTGTGACCTGGGTATGCTACATCTGGGCCACCTGGAAAATAAAAGCAGTCCTAGACTCTACTATATTTCACACAAAGCCTATTCAACGACCTTATGGCGCCATGAACCTCTAATGGGGACCACCCGTGCCGCTTAGGTGATCAGATCAACGTTTTACCAAATCCGGCTTGGAAACACGAGGATCCATATATATTTCATTTCCCAATAAAGCACTCGGACTTCTACATATAATCAACACCTCACCCCACCAGGATTCAAACCCACAATCTTATAATTGTGACCGGGGTATGCTACCTCTGGGCCACCAGGACAATAAAAGCAGTCCTAGACTCTACTATATTTCACACAAAGCCTGTTCAACGAGCTTATGGCGCTGTGAACCACTATAGGGGACCACCCATGCCGCTTAGGTGATCAGAGCAAGGTTTTACTAAATGCGGTTTCGAAAACACGAGGATCCATATATATTTCATTAGGCCCAATAAAGCACGCGGACTTCTACATATAATCAACGCCTCACCCCACCAGGATTTGAAGCCACGATCTTATAATTGTGACCGGGGAACGCTACCTCTGGGCCAACAGGACAATAAAAGCATTCGTAGACTCTGCTATATTTCACACAAAGCCTGTTCAATGAGCTTATGGCGCCGTGAACCTCTAATGGGGACCACCCGTGCTGCTTAGGTGATCAGAGCAACGGTTTACCAAATACAGCTTCAAAACACGAGGATCCAAATATATTTCATTTGCCCAATAAAGCACGCGGCTTCTACATATAATCAACACCTCACCCCACAAGGATTCGAACCCACAATCTTCTAATTGTAACCGGGAAACGCTACCTCTGGGCCACCAGGACAATAAAAGCAGTCCTAGACTCTGCTATATTTCACACAAAGCCTGTTCAACGAGCTTATGGCGCCGTGAACCCCTAATGGGGACCACGAGTGCCGCTTAGGTGATCAGACCAACATTTTACCAAATGCGGCTTCGAAAGAAGAAGGATCCATATATATTTCATTAGCCCAATAAAGCACGCGGACTTCTACATTTAATCAACACCTCACCCCACCAGGATTTGAACCCACGATCTTATAATTGTGACCGGGGAATGCTACCTCTGGGCCACCAGGACACTAAAAGCATTCCTAGACTCTGCTATATTTCACACAAAGCCTGTTCAACGGGCTTGTGGCACCGTGAACCTCTAATGGGGACCACCCGTGCCGCTTAGGTGATCAGAGCAACGTTTTACCAAATGCGGCTTCGAAACAAGGAGGATCCATAAATATTTCATTAGCCCGATAAAGCAAGCAGACTTCTACATATAATCAACACTTCACCCCACCAAGATTTGAACCCACGATCTTATAATTGTGACCGGGGAACGCTACCTCTGGGCCACCAAGACAAGAAATGCAGTCCTAGACTCTGGTATATTTCACACAAAGCCTGTTCAACGAGCTTATGGCGCGGTGAAACTCTAATTGGGACCACCCGTGCAGCTTAGGTGATCAGAGCAACGTTTTACCAAATCCGGCTTCGAAACACGAGGATCCATATATATTTCATTAGCCCAATAAAGCATGCGAACTTCTACATATAATCAACACCTCACCCTATCAGGATTCAAACCCACGATCTTATAATTGTGACCGGGGTATGCTACCTCTGGGCCACCAGGACAATAAAAGCAGTCCTAGACTCTACTATATTTCACACAAAGACTGTTCAACGACCTTATGGCGCCATGAACCTCTAATGGGGACCACCCGTGCCGCTTAGTTAATCAGAGCAACATTTTACCAAATCCGGATTGGAAACACGAGGATCCATATATATTTCATTAGCCCAATAAATCACTCGGACGTCTACATATAATCAACACCTCACCCTACCAGGATTCAAACCCACGATCTTATAATTGTGACCGGGGTATGCTACCTCTGGGCCACCAGGACAATAAAAGCAGTCCTAGACTCTACTATATTTCACACAAAGCCTGTTCAACGACCTTATGGCGCCATGAACCTCTAATGGGGACCACCCGTGCCGCTTTGGTGATCAGGTCAACGTTTTACCAAATCTGGCTTCGAAACACGAGGATCCATATATATTTCATTAGCCCAATAAAGCACGCGGACTTCTACATATAATCAACACCTCACCCCACCAGGATTTGAACCCACGATCCTATAATTGTGACCGGGGAACGCTACCTCTGGGCCACTAGGACAATAAAAGCAGTCCTAGACTCTGCTATATTTCACACAAAGCCTGTTCAACGAGCTTATGGCGCTGTGAACCACTATAGGGGACCACCCGTGCCGCTTAGGTGAACAGAGCAACGTTTTACCAAATGCGGCTTCGAAACACGAGGATCCATATATATTTCATTAACCCAATAAAGCACGCGGACTTCTACATATTATCAACGCCTCACCCCACCAGGATTTGAAGCCACGATCTTATAATAGTGACCGGGGAACGCTACCTCTGGGCCACCAGGACAATAAAAGCAGTCCTAGACACTCCTATATTTCAACAAAGCCTGTTCAACGAGCTTATGGCGCGGTGAAACTCTAATTGGGACCACCCGTGCAGCTTAGGTGATCAGAGCAACGTTTTACCAAATCCGGCTTCGAAACACGAGGATCCATATATATTTCATTAGCCCAATAAAGCATGCGAACTTCTACATATAATCAACACCTCACCCTATCAGGATTCAAACCCACGATCTTATAATTGTGACCGGGGTATGCTACCTCTGGGCCACCAGGACAATAAAAGCAGTCCTAGACTCTACTATATTTCACACAAAGACTGTTCAACGACCTTATGGCGCCATGAACCTCTAATGGGGACCACCCGTGCCGCTTAGTTAATCAGAGCAACATTTTACCAAATCCGGCTTGGAAACACGAGGATCCATATATATTTCATTAGCCCAATAAATCACTCGGACGTCTACATATAATCAACACCTCACCCTACCAGGATTCAAACCCACGATCTTATAATTGTGACCGGGGTATGCTACCTCTGGGCCACCAGGACAATAAAAGCAGTCCTAGACTCTACTATATTTCACACAAAGCCTGTTCAACGACCTTATGGCGCCATGAACCTCTAATGGGGACCACCCGTGCCGCTTTGGTGATCAGGTCAACGTTTTACCAAATCTGGCTTCGAAACACGAGGATCCATATATATTTCATTAGCCCAATAAAGCACGCGGACTTCTACATATAATCAACACCTCACCCCACCAGGATTTGAACCCACGATCCTATAATTGTGACCGGGGAACGCTACCTCTGGGCCACTAGGACAATAAAAGCAGTCCTAGACTCTGCTATATTTCACACAAAGCCTGTTCAACGAGCTTATGGCGCTGTGAACCACTATAGGGGACCACCCGTGCCGCTTAGGTGAACAGAGCAACGTTTTACCAAATGCGGCTTCGAAACACGAGGATCCATATATATTTCATTAACCCAATAATGCACGCGGACTTCTACATATTATCAACGCCTCACCCCACCAGGATTTGAAGCCACGATCTTATAATAGTGACCGGGGAACGCTACCTCTGGGCCACCAGGACAATAAAAGCAGTCCTAGACACTCCTATATTTCACACAAAGCCTGTTCAACGAGCTTATGGCGCTGTGAACCTCTAATGGGGACAACCCGTGCCGCTTAGGTGATCAGAGCAACGTTTTACCAAATGCAGCTTCGAAACACGAGGATCCATATATATTTCATTAGCCCAACAAAGCACGCGGACTTCTTCATATAATCAACACCTCACCCCACCAGGATTCGAACCCACGATCTTCTAATTGTGACCGGGGAACGCTACCTATGGGCCACCAGGACACTATAAGCAGTCCTAGACTCTGTTATATTTCACACAAAGCCTGTTCAACGAGCTTATGGCGCCGTGAACCACTATAGGGGACCACCCGTGCCGGTTAGGTGATCAGAGCAACGTTTTACCAAATGCGGCTTCGAGACACGAGGATTCAAATATATTTCATTAGCCCAATAAAGCACTCGGACTTCTACATATAATCAACACCTCACCCCACCAGGATTCAAACCCACGGTCTTATAATTGTGACCGGGGTATGCTACATCTGGGCCACCTGGAAAATAAAAGCAGTCCTAGACTCTACTATATTTCACACAAAGCCTATTCAACGACCTTATGGCGCCATGAACCTCTAATGGGGACCACCCGTGCCGCTTAGGTGATCAGATCAACGTTTTACCAAATCCGGCTTGGAAACACGAGGATCCATATATATTTCATTAGCCCAATAAAGCACTCGGACTTCTACATATAATCAACACCTCACCCCACCAGGATTCAAACCCACAATCTTATAATTGTGACCGGGGTATGCTACCTCTGGGCCACCAGGACAATAAAAGCAGTCCTAGACTCTACTATATTTCACACAAAGCCTGTTCAACGAGCTTATGGCGCTGTGAACCACTATAGGGGACCACCCATGCCGCTTAGGTGATCAGAGCAAGGTTTTACTAAATGCGGTTTCGAAACACGAGGATCCATATATATTTCATTAGCCCAATAAAGCACGCGGACTTCTACATATAATCAACGCCTCACCCCACCAGGATTTGAAGCCACGATCTTATAATTGTGACCGGGGAACGCTACCTCTGGGCCAACAGGACAATAAAAGCATTCGTAGACTCTGCTATATTTCACACAAAGCCTGTTCAATGAGCTTATGGCGCCGTGAACCTCTAATGGGGACCACCCGTGCTGCTTAGGTGATCAGAGCAACGTTTTACCAAATACAGCTTCAAAACACGAGGATCCAAATATATTTCATTTGCCCAATAAAGCACGCGGCTTCTACATATAATCAACACCTCACCCCACCAGGATTCGAACCCACAATCTTCTAATTGTAACCGGGAAACGCTACCTCTGGGCCACCAGGACAATAAAAGCAGTCCTAGACTCTGCTATATTTCACACAAAGCCTGTTCAACGAGCTTATGGCGCCGTGAACCCCTAATGGGGACCACGAGTGCCGCTTAGGTGATCAGACCAACATTTTACCAAATGCGGCTTCGAAAGAAGAAGGATCCATATATATTTCATTAGCCCAATAAAGCACGCGGACTTCTACATTTAATCAACACCTCACCCCACCAGGATTTGAACCCACGATCTTATAATTGTGACCGGGGAATGCTACCTCTGGGCCACCAGGACACTAAAAGCATTCCTAGACTCTGCTATATTTCACACAAAGCCTGTTCAACGGGCTTGTGGCACCGTGAACCTCTAATGGGGACCACCCGTGCCGCTTAGGTGATCAGAGCAACGTTTTACCAAATGCGGCTTCGAAACAAGGAGGATCCATAAATATTTCATTAGCCCGATAAAGCAAGCAGACTTCTACATATAATCAACACTTCACCCCACCAAGATTTGAACCCACGATCTTATAATTGTGACCGGGGAACGCTACCTCTGGGCCACCAAGACAAGAAATGCAGTCCTAGACTCTGGTATATTTCACACAAAGCCTGTTCAACGAGCTTATGGCGCGGTGAAACTCTAATTGGGACCACCCGTGCAGCTTAGGTGATCAGAGCAACGTTTTACCAAATCCGGCTTCGAAACACGAGGATCCATATATATTTCATTAGCCCAATAAAGCATGCGAACTTCTACATATAATCAACACCTCACCCTATCAGGATTCAAACCCACGATCTTATAATTGTGACCGGGGTATGCTACCTCTGGGCCACCAGGACAATAAAAGCAGTCCTAGACTCTACTATATTTCACACAAAGACTGTTCAACGACCTTATGGCGCCATGAACCTCTAATGGGGACCACCCGTGCCGCTTAGTTAATCAGAGCAACATTTTACCAAATCCGGCTTGGAAACACGAGGATCCATATATATTTCATTAGCCCAATAAATCACTCGGACGTCTACATATAATCAACACCTCACCCTACCAGGATTCAAACCCACGATCTTATAATTGTGACCGGGGTATGCTACCTCTGGGCCACCAGGACAATAAAAGCAGTCCTAGACTCTACTATATTTCACACAAAGCCTGTTCAACGACCTTATGGCGCCATGAACCTCTAATGGGGACCACCCGTGCCGCTTTGGTGATCAGGTCAACGTTTTACCAAATCTGGCTTCGAAACACGAGGATCCATATATATTTCATTAGCCCAATAAAGCACGCGGACTTCTACATATAATCAACACCTCACCCCACCAGGATTTGAACCCACGATCCTATAATTGTGACCGGGGAACGCTACCTCTGGGCCACTAGGACAATAAAAGCAGTCCTAGACTCTGCTATATTTCACACAAAGCCTGTTCAACGAGCTTATGGCGCTGTGAAAAACTATAGGGGACCACCCGTGCCGCTTAGGTGAACAGAGCAACGTTTTACCAAATGCGGCTTCGAAACACGAGGATCCATATATATTTCATTAACCCAATAAAGCACGCGGACTTCTACATATTATCAACGCCTCACCCCACCAGGATTTGAAGCCACGATCTTATAATAGTGACCGGGGAACGCTACCTCTGGGCCACCAGGACAATAAAAGTAGTCCTAGACACTCCTATATTTCACACAAAGCCTGTTCAACGAGCTTATGGCGCTGTGAACCTCTAATGGGGACAACCCGTGCCGCTTAGGTGATCAGAGCAACGTTTTACCAAATGCAGCTTCGAAACACGAGGATCCATATATATTTCATTAGCCCAACAAAGCACGCGGACTTCTTCATATAATCAACACCTAACCCCACCAGGATTCGAACCCACGATCTTCTAATTGTGACCGGGGAACGCTACCTATGGGCCACCAGGACACTATAAGCAGTCCTAGACTCTGTTATATTTCACACAAAGCCTGTTCAACGAGCTTATGGCGCCGTGAACCACTATAGGGGACCACCCGTGCCGGTTAGGTGATCAGAGCAACGTTTTACCAAATGCGGCTTCGAGACACGAGGATTCAAATATATTTCATTAGCCCAATAAAGCACTTGGACTTCTACATATAATCAACACCTCACCCCACCAGGATTCAAACCCACGGTCTTATAATTGTGACCGGGGTATGCTACATCTGGGCCACCTAGAAAATAAAAGCAGTCCTAGACTCTACTATATTTCACACAAAGCCTATTCAACGACCTTATGGCGCCATGAACCTCTAATGGGGACCACCCGTGCCGCTTAGGTGATCAGATCAACGTTTTACCAAATCCGGCTTGGAAACACGAGGATCCATATATATTTCATTAGCCCAATAAAGCACTCGGACTTCTACATATAATCAACACCTCACCCCACCAGGATTCAAACCCACAATCTTATAATTGTGACCGGGGTATGCTACCTCTGGGCCACCAGGACAATAAAAGCAGTCCTAGACTCTACTATATTTCACACAAAGCCTGTTCAACGAGCTTATGGCGCTGTGAACCACTATAGGGGACCACCCATGCCGCTTAGGTGATCAGAGCAAGGTTTTACTAAATGCGGTTTCGAAACACGAGGATCCATATATATTTCATTAGCCCAATAAAGCACGCGGACTTCTACATATAATCAACGCCTCACCCCACCAGGATTTGAAGCCACGATCTTATAATTGTGACCGGAACGCTACCTCTGGGCCAACAGGACAATAAAAGCATTCGTAGACTCTGCTATATTTCACACAAAGCCTGTTCAATGAGCTTATTGGCGCCGTGAAGCTCTAATGGGGACCACCCGTGCTGCTTAGGTGATCAGAGCAACGTTTTACCAAATACAGCTTCAAAGCACGAGGATCCAAATATATTTCATTTGCCCAATAAAGCACGCGGCTTCTACATATAATCAACACCTCACCCCACCAGGATTCGAACCCACAATCTTCTAATTGTAACCGGGAAACGCTACCTCTGGGCCACCAGGACAATAAAAGCAGTCCTAGACTCTGCTATATTTCACACAAAGCCTGTTCAACGAGCTTATGGCGCCGTGAACCCCTAATGGGGACCACGAGTGCCGCTTAGGTGATCAGACCAACATTTTACCAAATGCGGCTTCGAAAGAAGAAGGATCCATGTATATTTCATTACCCCAATAAAGCACGCGGACTTCTACATTTAATCAACACCTCACCCCACCAGGATTTGAACCCACGATCTTATAATTGTGAACGGGGAACGCTACCTCTGGGCCACCATGACAATAAAAGCAGTCCTAGACTCTGCTATATTTCACACAAAGCCTGTTCAACGAGTTTATGGCGCCGTTAACCTCTAATGGGGACCACCCATGCCGCTTAGGTGATCAGAGCAACGTTTTACCAAATGTGGCTTCGAAACACGAGGATCCATATATTTCATTAGCCCAATAAAGCATGCGGACTTCTTCATATAATCAACACCTCACCCCCCAGGATTCGAACCCACGATCTTCTAATTGTGACCGGGGAACGCTACCTCTGGCCCACCAGGACACTAAAAGCATTCCTAGACTCTGCTATATTTCACACAAAGCCTGTTCAACGAGCTTATGGCGCCGTGTTCCTCTAATGGGGACCCCCCGTGCCGCTTAGGTGATCAGAGCAACGTTTTACCAAATGTGGCTTCGAAACCCGAGGATCCATATATATTTCATTAGACCATTAAAGCAAGCGGACTTTTACCTATAATCAACACCTCACCCCACCTAGATTTGAACCCACAATCTTATAATTGTGACCGGGGGACGCTACCTCTGGGCCACCAGGACAATAAAAGCAGTCCTAGACTCTACTATATTTCACACAAAGCCTATTCAACGACCTTATGGCGCCATGAACCTCTAATGGGGACCACCCGTGCCGCTTAGGTGATCAGATCAACGTTTTACTAAATCCGGCTTGGAAACACGAGGATCCATATATATTTCATTAGCCCAATAAAGCACTCGACTTACATAATCAACACTCACCCCACCAGGATTCAAACCCACAATCTTATAATTGTGATCGGGGTATGCTACCTCTGGGCCACCAGGACAATAAAAGCAGTCCTAGACTCTACTATATTTCACACAAAGCCTGTTCAACGAGCTTATGGCGCTGTGAACCAATTATAGGATCTATGCCGCTTAGGTGATCAGAGCAAGGTTTTACTAAATGCGGGTTTCGAAACACGAGGATCCATATATATTTCATTAACCCAATAAAGCACGCGGACTTCTACATATAATCAACGCCTCACCCCACCAGGATTTGAAGCCACGATCTTATAATTGTGACCGGGGAACGCTACCTCTGGGCCAACAGGACAATAAAAGCATTCGTAGACTCTGCTATATTTCACACAAAGCCTGTTCAATGAGCTTATGGCGCCGTGAACCTCTAATGGGGACCACCCGTGCTGATTAGGTGATCAGAGCAACGTTTTACCAAATACAGCTTCAAAACACGAGGATCCAAATATATTTCATTTGCCCAATAAAGCACGCGGCTTCTACATATAATCAACACCTCACCCCACCAGGATTCGAACCCACAATCATCTAATTGTAACTGGGAAACGCTACCTCTGGGCCACCAGGACAATAAAAGCAGTCCTAGACTCTGCTATATTTCACACAAAGCCTGTTCAACGAGCTTATGGCGCCGTGAACCCCTAATGGGGACCACGAGTGCCGCTTAGGTGATCAGACCAACATTTTACCAAATGCGGCTTCGAAAGAAGAAGGATCCATATATATTTCATTAGCCCAATAAAGCACGCGGACTTCTACATTTAATCAACACCTCACCCCACCAGGATTTGAACCCACGATCTTATAATTGTGACCGGGGAACGCTACCTCTGGGCCACCAGGACAATAAAAGCAGTCTTAGACTCTGCTATATTTCACACAAGGCCTGTTCAACGAGCTTATGGCGCCGTGAACCTCTAATGGGGACCATCCATGCCGCTTAGGTGATCAGAGCAACGTTTTACCAAATGTGGCTTCGAAACACGAGGATCCATATATATTTCATTAGCCCAATAAAGCACGCGGACTTCTTCATATAATCAACACCTCACCCCACCAGGATTCGAACCCACGATCTTCTAATTGTGACCGGGGATCGCTACTTCTGGGCCACCAGGACACTAAAAGCATTCCTAGACTCAGCTATATTTCACACAAAGCCTGTTCAACGAGCTTATGGCGCTGTGAACCTCTAATGAGGACCACCCATGCCGCTTAGGTGATCAGAGCAACGTTTACCAAATGCGGCTTCAAACACGAGAGGATCCATATATTTCATTAGCCCAATAAAGCATGTGGACTTCTTCATATAATCAACACCTCACCCCACCAGGATTCGAACCACGATCTTCTAATTGTGACCGGGAACGCTACCTCTGGCCCACCAGGACACTAAAAAGCATTCCTAGACTTGCTATATTTCACACAAAAGCCTGTTCAACGAGCTTATGGCGCTTAGAACCCTAATGGGGACCCCCCGCCGCTTTTAGGGTGATCAGAGCAACGTTTTACCAAATGTGGCTTCGTTGAAACCCGAGGATCCATATATATTTCTGTTAGACCACAAAAGCAAGCTTTGACTTACCTATAATCAACACCTCACCCCACCTAGATTTGAACCCACAATCTTATAATTGTGACCGGGGGACGCTACCTCTGGGCCACCAGGACAATAAAAGCAGTCCTAGTCTCTGCTATATTTCACACAAAGCCTGTTCAACGAGATTATGGCGCCGTGAAACTCTAATTGGGACCACCCGTGCCGCTTAGGTGATCAGACCAACATTTTACCAAATGCCGCTTGGAAACACGAGGATCCAAATATATTTCATTAGACCATTAAAGCACGCGGACTTCAACATATAATCAACACTTCACCCCACCAGGATTTGAACCCACGATCTTATAATTGTGACCGGGGAACGCTACCGCTGGGCCACCAGGACAATAAACGCAGTCCTAGTCTCTGCTATATTTCACACAAAGCCTGTTCAACGAGCTTATGGCGCCGTGAACCTCTAATGGGTACTAACCCGTGCCGCTTAGGTGATCAGAGCAAAATTTTACCGAATGCGGCTTCGAAACCCGAGGATCCATGTATATTTCATTAGCCCAATAAAGCACGCGGACTTCTACATTTAATCAACACCTCACCCCACCAGGATTTGAACCCACGATCTTATAATTGTGACCGGGGAATGCTACCTCTCGGCCACCAGGACAATAAAAGCAGTCCCCGACTCTGCTATATTTCACACAAAGCCTGTTCAACGAGCTTATGGCGCCGTGAACTCCTAATAGGGACCACGAGTGCCGCTTAGGTGATCAGACCAACATTTTACCAAATGCGGCTTCGAAAGAAGAAGGATCCATATATATTTCATTAGCCCAATAAAGCACGCGGACTTCTACATTTAATCAACACCTCACCCCACCAGGATTTGAACCCACGATCTTATAATTGTGACCGGGGAACGCTACCTCTGTGCCACCAGGACAATAAAAGCTGTCTTAGACTCTGCTATATTTCACACAAGGCCTGTTCAACGAGCTTATGGCGCCGTGAAACTCTAATGGGGACCACCCGTGCCGCTTAGCTGATCAGACCAACGTTTTACCAAATGCGGCTTCGAAACACGAGGATCCATATATATTTCATTA
>NW_024751219.1:0-11208 GCF_018991925.1 Homarus americanus
ATCAGTGCTTCGTTCAGTTGCGTGTTGCTCCTGTGTGCCTATACCTGTACCTGCATCTGTACCTGTGTCCCTGTACCTGTAACTGTGTGTCTATACCTGTGTGCCCTATACCTATACCTGCACCTGTGTGCCTATACCTGTACCTGCATCTGTTTACTGTGTCCCTGTACCTGTAACTGTGTGTCTATACCTGTGCTATACCTATACCTGCACTTGTGTGCCTATACCTGTACCTGCATCTGTACCTGTGTCCCTGGACCTGTAACTGTGTGTCTATACCTGTGCCTACCTATACCTGCACCTGTGTGCCTATACCTGCATCTGTACCTGTGTCCCTGTACCTGTAACTGTGTGTCTATACCTGTGTGCCTATACCTATACCTGCACCTGTGTACCTAATACCTGCACCTGTGTGTGCTATACTACCATCTTGTGCACCTGTCACTGTACCTGACTGTGTGTCTATACCTGTGTGCCTATACCTATACCTGCACCTGTGTGCCTATATCTGTCTGTGTGCCTGTACCTGCGCCTATACCTGTACCTGTGTACCTATACCTGTACGCCTATACACGTACCTGTGTGCCTGTACCTGTACCCGTGTGCCTATACCTGTACCTGTACCCGTGTACCTGTACCTGTGTGCTATTCCTGTACCCGTGTGCCTATTCCTGTGTACCCGCTGTACCTGTACCCGTGCCTATTCCTGTACCCGTGTGCCTATCTACCTGTACCCGTGTACCTGTACCCGTGTGCCTATTCCTGTACCCGTGTACTTATTCCTGTACCCGCGTACCTGTACCCGTGTGCCTATACCTGTACCTTTCCTCGTGTGCCTGTGCCCTTGCTGTACCCGTGTGCCTATACCTGCGCCTATACCTGTACCCGTGTGCCTATACCTGTGCACTTGCCCGTGTACCTGCATGCCCGTGCCCTGCTCCTGTACCTGTGTGCCCTGCTACCTGTGCGCTATACCTGTACCTGTGTGCCTATACTGTACCTGTGTGCCTATACCATACCTGTGTGCCTATACCTGTACCTGTGTGCCTATACCTGTACACATCTCTTACCTGTGTCCCTGTACCTGTAACTGTGTGTCTATACCTGTACCTGTGTGCCTATACCTGTGCACGTGTGCCTACCTGCTTAACTGTGTGCTATACCTGTGTCCTATACCTGTACCTGTGTGCCCTAACCTGTACCTGTGTCCCTATACCTGTACCTGTGTGCCTATATACCTGTGACTGTGTGTCTATACCTGTGCCTATACCTGCTCTGCCTGTGTGCCTATACCTTACTCCTGCACCTGTGCCTATATCTGTACCTGTGTCCTGTACCATGACTGTGTGTCTATACCTGTGCCTATACCTATACCTGTGTTGCCTATACCTGTGTGCTTTCCTGTCCCTATACCTGTACCTGTGTGCTATACTGTATGCTTTGTGTGTCTATACCTGTGCCTATACCTATACCTGCACCTGTGTGCCTATACCTGCATCTGTACCTGTGTCCTGTACCTGTGTGTGTATACCTGTGCTGCCTATACCTGCACCTGTGTGCCTATACCTGTGCTCCATCTGTACCTGTGTCCCTGTACCTGTAACTGTGTGTCTCTTGTGTGCCTATACCTATACCTGCCTGTGTGTATACCTGTGCCTGTGTCCCTGTACCTGTGGTGTGTTTGTGTTCCAATACCTATACCTGCCTGTGTGCCTATACCTGTACCTGATGTGCCTATACTGTACCTGTGTGCCTACACCTGCACCTGTGTGCCTATGCACATTGTGTGCCTATACCTGCACCTGTGTGCCTATACCTGTACCTGTGTGCCTGCCTAGCAACTGTGTGTCTATACTGTGCCTATACCTGCCTGTGTGCCTGCCTGTGTGCCTATACCTGTACCTGTGTGCCTGTGTGCTATACTTAGCCTTGTCCTATACCTGCCTGTGTTCTACCTGTAACTGTGTGTTCTATACCTGTGCCTATCACATATGCCTGCACCTGTTGCCTATACCTGTATGTGTCCCTATACCTGTACCTGTGTCATAATACTCTTACCATGCTGTGTGTCTATACCTTATACCTATACCTGCACCTGTGCCTATATACCTGCATCTGCACCTGTGTCCCTGTACTGTAACTGTGTGTCTATACCTGTGTGCCTACTATACCTGCACCTGTGTTATATCTGTGCTGTGTGTGCCTGTACCTGTGTAACTATACGCATGTGCTTATACCTATGCACTTATACCTGCTGTGTACCTATACCTGTACGCCTACCTGTACCTGTGTGCCTGTACCTGTACCTGTGCCTGTACCTGTACCCGTGTGCCTGTGCATGTGCCTATACCTGTACCCGTGTGCCCTATTCCCTGCACCCGTACCTGTACCCGTGCCAATATATGTCTGCATGCCCGTGTGCCTATACTGCCCTTTCCTCGTTGTGCTGTACCCGTGTACCTGTACCCGTGTACTTGCCCTATACCTGTACGCCTATACAGCTGCCCGTGCTATACCTGTACCTGTGCCGTGTGCCTATACATGTGCCTGTGTGCCTGCCTGCACCCGTGTGCCTATACCTGTACCTGACCCCGTGTACCTGCCCGTGTGCTATACCCCGTGTGCCCGTGCCTGTACCCGTGTGCTATACCTGTACCCGTGTCTATACCTGTACCCGTGTACCTATACCTACCTGTGCCTGTACCTGTACCCGTGTGCCTGTACCTGTGCCCGTGTGCCTATACCTGTGTGAGATCCAAAAGCCAAAAATGCCCCGAGACGACACTGGCAGCCAAGACAGGTGTATACGCAGAAAATCCTCCGTCACATATGTCCCTGTCAACCGGGCAGGGAATTAGAGGTAATATAATGACCTCATAACTACAGGACGACCATCAAACTGCTCATTAGCATACTGGGCTGAGAAAAAAGGCAAGGGGAGACGCTGTGAGTATCCTCCCATCCTCGAACAACCTCCTTTATTCTCTTAATGTCTATTTCCTTCACACAGTCACCCCTTTAATCGCACCCTTATACAGGTACCTGGTTCCTCCCCTCAGTTGTTTCTGCGGTCACTTGTCCTCAGGAATACTTCTGCATCTTCCCTCAGGACATACTTCTGCTGTCTTCCTTCCTCAGGACACTACTTGCTGTCCTTCCTTCCTCAGGACATGCTTCTGCTGTCCACTTCCTTCCCCAGGCATCCTTCTGCTGTCACTTCCTTCCTGGGCTTCTTCTTCCCATCCTCAGGACATGCTTCTGCTGTCATTCCTTCCTCCAGGACATACCCTGTCACTTCCCCATCCTCAGGACATCTCTTCTGTCACTTCCCTTCCTCAGGACGCCACTTCTGCTGTCTCTTCCCTTCCTCAGGACATACTTCTGCTGTCCTTTCTCCTCCTCAGAACTTATGCCTGCTGTCACTTCCCCTCAGAACTACTTCTGCTGTCCACTTCCCTTCCTCCAGAACATGCTTCTGCTGTCACTTCCATCCTCCAGACATCGCTGCTGTCCTTCCCCTTCCTCCAGGACATCTTCTGCTCACTTCCCTTCCTCAGGACTGCTTCTGCTGTCCTTCCCCATCCTCAGGACATACTTCTGCTGTCCCTTCCTCCAGGACATACTTCTGCTGTCTTCCCCATCCTCAGAGACATACTCCTGCTGTCACTTCCCATCCTCCAGGACATACTTCTGCTGTCACTTCCTTCCTCAGGACATACTTCTGCTGTCACTTCCCTTCCTCAGGAGGCATGTCCCCCCTTCCTCAGGGCGCTGTCCTTCCCTTCTCCAGGATATACTTCTGCTGTCACTTCCTTCCTCAGAGACATACTTATGCCATCCTTCTTCAGGACCTGCTTCCTTCTTCTTCCTTTGGACACTGTTCTGCGACTTCCTCGAACCTTCCTTCTTCCCCTCCCTCCGATGCGTCACCATTAGTCCCAGGCTACTATGTCCCTTCCTTTCAGCAAGCACCTCAGCTGCTGCAGTACTGTCTGTCCTGATGGTGGTCCTGTGTCTGTCTCTCTTGTTTTCTATCATTAATCTGTTTGTCTGTCTGTGTATTGTTGACTAAGTACATGTGTGTGTGTGTTGTGTGTGAGTGAGTGTGTGTGTGTGTGTGTGTGTGTGTGTGTGTGTGTGTGTGTGTGTGGTGAGTGAGTGTGTGTGTGTGTGTGTGTGTGTGAGTGGTGGTGAGTGAGTGAGTGAGGTGGTGGTGAGGTGGTGAGTGGGTGAGTGAATGAGTGGTGGTGGTGGTGAGGTGTGTGTGTGTGGTGTGTGTGTGTGTGTGTGTGTTGTGTGTGGTGAGTGTGAGTGAGTGTGTGTGTGTGTGTGTGTGTGTGTGTGTGTGTGTGTGTGTGTGTTGTGTGTGTGTGTGTGTGTGTGTGTGTGTGAGTGAGTGAGTGAGTGAGTGAGTGTGTGTGTGTGAGTGTGTGAGTGTGTGTGTGTGTGATATACTCTCTCTCCTTCTATAACCTCCCAAAGACATCATTAACAAAACCCAGTACACTCATCATGTAGGATCCCGGACGCAGTAACAAGTTCCGCCTCACAATAAAAGTTTTCTCGTTGCCCTTACACTGGGGACTGGCAGTAACCCCTCCTCCGCGGCCCCTCCCCCTGGCCCTCCTACCCGGTCCCTCCACCCCTCCCCCCCCCACCCCCGGCCCCATCCTACAATCCAGATTTCTCAGTCGTTTAACAGATACACAGAGAACTCTACGAGATGTAATAAAACTAAAACTACTCTTACGGAAGGGAGGTTTTTAGGGGTCCAGCATCTGACTGTTGAGCTATGAAGGCGATATGTACTGTTAGGGTGTGTCATATGGAGGCGAATTTTTTTTTTTGAGTTTGAAAAATCGGCCCATGGTATTAATGATGTAGTTCTATGTGCAGAATCATGTGATATTTTCAGATTTGAAAAGTTTTTATTTTTTGCTAGGTAAATTTTAACTTGAAATCTTATGAAAATTCAGTATTCCCACCCTTTTACCAACACCACTAAATAGCTTATTTAAAGTAAAGTAAATGTATCAGGTTAATTTATTGGGATGAAAATGATCCAGAATAGTGAAACGAATGATCTTGACACATTTATTAAATTTAATATTCCTTTAGAAAACAAAATCATCAAATACAAAAACCGGTTTTACTACTACAACCCGGTGTTGCTGCACACCATAGAGAACATGTCTTTCTTGCTTCTGTTTCTACTCATCACCTCCCTGCTGACCACCTGAGCTCGGATGTAGCCTTCCATCCTCTCCTGGCTGTACACGTGACCGCTGGCCTCGCTCACTTGCTGTACACAACGCTCTATACTCTGGGTGTGCGAGGGCCAGGCAGGGACATGCATGGGGTTGTCCAGGAAAGCTCTGACTTGAACATTGGTGAGGCTGCAGGTAAAAGGGGGCTCACTGCCAGCCTGGATGTTATCCAGATCTATGAGATCAGTGAGGGTCTTGGCACCTAGATTGACTTCAGGAGTCTTCCTGACCCTGAAGGAATCGTCACCAACTAATTCGTCATGCCCAGATCCTCTCATAAGTCTCATATCCAAGATCTTTTTTTGACTGCCACTCTTCTCCTCCTCATCCCCTTGCACCCAGTATTTAATGTGCAAACTGCCTAAAGGGGCCATTTATGCAGGAAAGATCCTCTCTGATCTGCTCCACAATCTGAACAACCTTCATGGCCTGACTCTCCAGGGCTCAAGCTGGAAGAAAACATGCCTCCCGGACCTTCTAGGCTATTGACTTGACCTTGGTGTTGAACCAATTTGGCAAGTGAACACTCACGATGAATTAGACAATAAGTCTCCAGGTTGTGAAGCTGGTTCCCTTTCAGTTTGCGATGACGACCCAAATTCTGCAAGAACCTTACAAGGCCGTTGGCCACCTGGAATGTGAATGGACCTATCTGCGGGTAAGCAAGTCTATCGGCATGATGACCCAGTTTTGATGGCGCAAATCATGTAACCATGGTACGGGTCGGTACTCAGGTCGTCAACCAGTTGGTATGTGCAAGCCTCAACGAGTGGAGGCCAGCAATTTTTTTAAGCTCGGTTGTTTCTATCGGTGGAAGAGTCCAGCATCTTGCCAAGGACCAGACCATCTGTTGTTTGAAAAAGAGATCTTGCCATCAGCTCCTGGATCAGATATCTGAGTAGCAGCCTCGTTGGTGTGGAAGTCACAAACAATCGAACCAACTTCCTCCCAATCTTCCGCTATATCCACCTATATTGCTGCCACCCTGTGTTCGTGTTGGTGCTGTCCTTCCAATAGCCTGCAGGGTCTGGTCTCATTCCTCTCTAGGCCAGTTCTGTGTATCTGCCACCTATCTCAGCTGGTTTCTGATATGTCTTTCTCTCTGGGTAAATTGCCTGAAATACTTCCTCCTGGTTCACTGCAGCAGGAGTAGTGTTCCTCCTTCTGCAGCGAGAACTTCAACGTCCAGAATTTCCAGCTTTCACCAGACACTTTAGTGTCATCCTTCTCCCCATCAAAGAACAAACAATTGGTTGTTTCATCTTATCCCTTATCAAGGCTCTCTTCTGGGTTACTGACAAGTTTCTCCTAGCTCTCCTTTGTTATGATCCTATCACCGGGTGAACATCATCAGGTGTTATCAAACCACCGTCAATCCAGAGCAGCTGTTGCTATCTCTGGGTTTCTCTGGGGAACAATTATTAATTATGCATGCTGGCCAGGCCTTTCAGATATCTTTGAATCTTATGCCTGGAGGTTTGGGATCGTATTTTTCTAGATTGAGGAACCGTCACCATTCTCCTGGTCCTTTTCGGATCTGGCCAGAATCATTAAACTCTGTGGATCAACTTGGCGGCTCAATCATCGGCCTTTTTTACACTCACCTGGGCCTTCTCAAGTCTCTTTCTCAGCAACTCTTCCTCCCTGTTGCCTCTCTGTGGCAGCCTCTGTCCTTGGACTCCGGAATATCTTAGCTGCGTCATGAGATTCCCTATACTGCCAATCTTCTCTCTCTGTGCTTTGACCAAATGACGGATTCGATCACAGGAGATGTGATTCACGCTTGCAAATACAGGAGATGTGGGCCTCGGATTTGCAGTCACAATCTTGTCCAAACTCAGGACAGAGAACAATTGGGCTGCAAACAATTATGTCAAATAACTGGTCGGTTAGCCAGCAAGCTGTCATAACTGCAATTTTCATCTCCAAAAATGTCTCTTTGCCTTTTCCCCAACCCCCTAGCTAGCAGTCTCTGCTAATCCTTCTTCTGACATTGCCTTGTTCAGGCCCAGGCAGGCGTTAGCCAAGAACCAGCAATGCCAAGAACAGCTTTGGTCATATCTGGCAATGTCTGTTTGTGTAAGTTCTTTTGGTTCTTTTCTGCCTGATTTTGCCTGATTTAAGCACAAACTTCCAGGAATATACCAGACTTCAAGAATAGTGACTGAGATGGCTTGGTTTTTGGTTCTCATTCTGACACAAGCAGCCATCATAAATATTATCAACTTATAAATGCATCAGAATCTGAAACAGAAAAAATATTGTTAGTTGGTTGTTGAGAATGAAGTCAAGCAATGTTCACTGTTGTTGTAATGCGCAATGCAGCTGTGCGTTAGATTTTTCGATAAATATCACGCACTAAAATTTACCCTGGCAAGGTTGCAAAATATGAAGCTGAAATTATTATCTGTTTATATACATAAATCTACCAAAAAGTGATGGGCCATTAGTTTTGGCAGATCTTCCTCCTGTGACACACCTACTGCTACAATGTCTTTACGATATTACAGCATCTTAACTACTTTACTACTGCATCTTAACTACTACTACTACAGCATCTTAACTACTACTACAACATCTTTTTACTATATTACTACAACATCTTAACTTTCTACAACGTCTTTTATATTACTATAGCATCTTAACTTCTACTACTACAACATCTTCTTTCTTCTTCTACAATGTCTTTTACATATTGCCACAGCATCTTAACTACTACTTTCTACAACATCTTAACTGCTACCTGCAATATGCTTTTACTATATTGCTACAGCATCTTAGCACCACTGCTGCTACCAGCATCTTAACTGCTACTGTTTCTGATATGTTTGCTGTGTTGCTGCGGCATGCAGCACTGCCTGCTGCAAGCGTCTTAGCTGCTGCTGCTGCAGTAATGTTTGCTATGTTACTGCGGCGTCTTCAACTGCACCTGCAGCGTCTTTGCTATGTTATGGCGTCTTAACTACTTTCTTTCTGCAACATGCCAACTGCTGCTACTGCAAATAATGTCTTTACTATATTACTACAGCATCTTAACTACTACTACTACAACATCTTAACTACTACTACTACAACGTCTTTACTATATTACTATAGCATCTTAACTACTACTACTACAGCATCTTAACTACTACTACTACAACATCTTTACTATATTACTATAGCATCTTAACTACTACAACATCTTAACTACTACTACTACAGCATCTTAACTACTACTACCACTACAATATCTTTACTATATTACTACAACATCTTAACTACTACTACTACAACATCTTAACTACTACTACTACAGCATCTTAACTACTACTACCACTACAATATCTTTACTATATTACTACAACATCTTAACTACTACTACTACAACATCTTAACTACTACTACCACTACAATATCTTTACTATATTACTACAGCATCTTAACTACTACTACTACAACATCTTAACTACTACTACCACTACAATGTCTTTACTATATTACTACAGCATCTTAACTACTACTACTACAATGTCTTTACTATTACTATAATGTCTTTACTATCTTGCTACAGCATTTCTACTGCTACTACAATATGTTCACTATATTACTACAGCATCTCAACTTCTACTGCTACTACTACACTATAACATGTTCAGTATGAAGCTGAGGAACAAAATTCCAACCTCACTTTTTTATATTTTGTAATCTCTCCCTAAATTTCAACTTTAGGTCACCAGACGAACCAGATATTAATATTATTATTACTTTCAAAATGGATCGGGTTCAACTTGTCCAATTCAGAGAAGCCCTCAAGGAGTTGGAGAATCTGGAGGCTCTCCGGACTTCGTCTGTATTAAGCCTTCACCTCCCATCATCTTCCTCCCTGATACTCGTCAAAAATAGAATCAAGGATGAACAAAGCCGCGCGGCCAACATAAAGTCCGTTTCCAACCGCTCTTCAGTGCAAGAAGCACTGAAGAGCGCTGTGGATATGCTATCCACAGTCAATGCCATGCCACCCCATGGGCTTTTAGTGTTTTACGGCCAATCAGTTCTCAACAAAGCAACCGGCGAGGTGAGTCGCCTTCGCCGGACGTTAACACCTCCTCAACCAGTTCAAGAATTTAAATACGATGTCAGCAAGACATTCTCCACGCACTCACTGCACCAATTACTCATCTCCCAAGAGGGAGGCGTTGGCTACATCGTCATCGATGGGTCAGCGGTTGCCCTTGGAACGCTCTCTGAAAATGGACTAAAAGTCCACCACCATGAGAACGTGGACATTCCAAAAAAGCACGGCAGAGGTGGCCAGTCCGCTCCCAGGTTCCAGCGCATCCGCCTGGAAAAGAGACAATTGCTGGTGAAGAAAGTAATTGCTCGGCGAATGGTCTTTGGGACCTCCGCCAGCACATGCTGGAAAAGTCTAACACTTATCCTCCAGTTCCATATTTGGCTTAGGGTCGATGAACCGGACGCGGTCTGCTTTGGTGATGAAGTTCGAGCCGCGGAGATGGTGCGTCAAAGTTGTCTCATTATATAGGACAGTCCCTGAACTCGCCTATTTACGAAAAACTGTCGGGGGACTGAGTTAATGGCGATACAACACAACTAATAATACCGTCTTATAAGCACGTTTGGAATGGCGGCCTTAAATAAATGCCAAAATACGTCCAAACAGAAGAGAGAGAGGCCGAGTGGGGCAAAAAAAAAAAAATAAAATAAAAATAAATAAATAAAATAAATTAAAAAAAAAAAAAAAATATAAAACAGAAATAAAAATAAATGTTTTATTTTACTTTTATAAATAACAGGACTTTCTTACTAAACTAGTGTTCTCCAAATAGCCTGCAAAATGTGCAAAATGAACTTCACAGAAATAAGCACACCACCATTAACATTTTCATTACAATAACAAACAATATCTTCCTTCCTCCCTATAGTATACCTTTACTTTATCACATATTATACATATCAATGTATGAGTCAATAATATCAAAACCTATTACTCTTTATCTTTATTTCACTAAACCTAATGAATATATACCATTAAGCGTAGGTAACATCCTGTAAACCTGCTCTATAGTGAGCGTAGGTAATACATCCCATGACCAAAACAATTACAAAGATAAATATCTAAGCTAAGACAATGTTAACTGGTATCCTTGGGATACTAACCTAACTAACCTAACTAGCTAACCTAACCTAACCTAAAATAGCCTAACATAACGCAACATAATGTTGCAGTCGTCCCCTATTGTATTTGGTTTCCTGTTGTTCCCGTTTTCTTTAGAATCAATTTCAAGAAGAAGCCCTGTTAAGACTTTGAAAAGATTCGTATTTATATAAGTATGTATACTAGTATTTTGTTTCATTATGTAAACATGAAGAATGTATTCTTACTTTTATCACAATGATTATGAACTGTAGAAGCAGTTATGAAGCATAAAAGGAATTAAAAGTGCCTTCATTGTTAAAACAAAGCTTGTTAGACATTGTTTTTAGTTTGGTGGCTCTCTCTGTCCTTAGGTTGAGGATGGGAGGAGGTCAAGCAGTGGTACTATCTGTATTTTCTGAGCAATCATGGATAATTGTGGTGTTAACTAAAGTGTATGTTCATTATAGTCTAAGAATATTATAACTGATATGAGTATTGTGTGTTTGGTGGAGGTAACATTATTCTGAGTGAATTGATTTGCAGCCTTTTGAACACATATATATTATATTTTGTTTGTAATTTTATGAAGCTGTGCTGATCAAGCCCAGTTTTAATAGGAACAGTGGTGGTAAATAAGCACCTGTCAGCTGTCAGGAGTTTTGATAGCCTATGGATGACCTCATCCTCTAGTGCAGTGGTTCTTAACCTTTTTTAGTCACGAGAGGAGAGCCTGGAGACTTCGACCGTATTTCCTCGTGTAAAGGACTGAGGATGAGCGTGATTGGCGAGGATTATATGGGT
>NW_024751220.1:0-17500 GCF_018991925.1 Homarus americanus
CACTGCTCGATATACATGCAACTTTGTAGATAATTTCAGCTACCTACAGCTGAAGACACGGGTACATTAGAGAGGGTAGTACCATTCTGCTGGATGGATGGCTGACCCAGGGGCGGACTGAAAGAGATTCTGAATCTTAGGCACATTCATCTCGAGGCCGAAGTGTGCATACCCATCTGCATAGGCGTTCAGGATTTCCTGTAGGTCGCATTCAGTGTGAGCGGCAAGGGTGAGGTCGTCCCAACCATTGTAAAAATTATCAATAACATGTAATATATCAGTGTATTCACTCCCAGTAAACACTGCTCCCTACACTGTCACTATGTTGAAATGAACTGTAGTTTGAGCTGATCCCCATCTAAGTTATTATATGTCTTATTTGTGTCACTTATGTCACTTGTATATTATTTGTAACTCGTAACCCATTCCCCAAATATGTAACTGTATATTTTCAGCCTTCTGGCTGCCAAGCTCTTTCAATAAACCGTTAATTATTATTATTATTATTATTATTATTATTAATTGAAGCTGCCGACAACTTTCTTCCTGCCTGGAGTCGTCTTATTTTGAAAATATCCTTCATCAGGTACTCTATGTCCACCCCGCCGGCTAAATTGACACTAACACGAATAAGGAAAGCAGCCAAGGAAATGAAAAAGAGAGTTGGCGCCAGTACACATCCTTGTTTTAATCTCGTTTGGATGGGGAAGAACTCAGACTCAGACATCGGGGCCGGGGGGCAAAAATGTAATAATAATAATAATAATAATAATAATAATAATAATAATAATAATAATAATAATAATAATAATAATAATAATAATAATAATAATAATAATAATAATAATAATAATTCAGATGATAATAATAATAATAGTAATAATAATAATAATAATAATAATAATTCAGATAATAATAATAATAATAATAATAATAATAATAATAATAATAATAATAAACATAAATAATAATAATCATAATAATAATTCAGATGATAATAATTATAATAATAATAATAATAATAATAATAATAATTCAGATAATAATAATAATAATAATAATAATAATAATAATAATATTAATAATAATAATAATAATTCAGAAGATAATAATAATAATAATAATAATAATAATAATAATAATATTAATTCAGATGATAATAATAATGATAATAATAATAATAATAATAATAATAATAATAATAATAATAATAATAATAATTCAGATGATAATAATAATAATAATAATAATTCAGATGATAATAATAATAATAATAATAATAATAATAATTCAGATGATAATAATAATAATAATAATAATTCAGATGATAATAATAATTAATAATAATAATAATTCAGATAAGCAAAATTTATAAAAAAAATAAAAAAATATAAATAATAAAATAACAATGATATTAATAATAATAATAATAATAATAATAATAATAATAATAATAATAATAATAATAATAATAAAGAAATACAAAAACATCAAGAGTGAGAAACAATATATGTATGTTGTGTTGTCAAATTAAGAGAAACAATTTAGACCCTGCAATTGTGTGTAAATGAGGCAGAAAGTCAGGGCAGCAACCTGGGACTTGGTCACAATTTTTTGTGAGGCCATATGGCAGTAGGGTCTACCATTTGACAATAAATTATGCTTCCAATATCTTCCCAGGCGGTAGTACCTCCCTGTTTGGTAGCTGCCTACTACCTACTGGGTGCGGTTGCCCAGTCAGGTTGTTATTTAGGCAGGCTCTGTTTGGGACATCTTTTCTAGTCCCCTCCCCACGTGGGGTGAGCAGAATGGCTCCTAGGAAGGGCTGCTCAGTCGCAAAAGAAGTACCAGATTGCACAACTGCCTAGATCCCAGTGCATAAACGACCATCTTATATCTGCCGCCCATGTGTGTTGTGACTAGAGACTCCCGGTAGTCATCTCTGCTTGTCCCTGTCGCCACTCGTCCGTCGCCACTCGTCCGTCGCCATAGGGCTGTTGGGGTATAAGGGTTTGATGGTGATGATGATGATAAGTATGATGAGCTGGATGGTGGCTGTGCGTGAGTTTATTTATGTGGTGAGGCAGGAGTGCAAAAACTACAACCACACATCTTGGCTCTCCCTTTTCCTGATCCAGTGGTGCAAGTGCAGCAATGACTGGGGAGAGGGAGAGTTGCAATGGACTGCCGATAGCCCAGTTTGTCGGGTTTCGCCTTAGTATCCTGTCCATCAGGCATTGCCTTCGTCCGCCGGTGTAGTCGTTGGGTTTCCATGTTGGTCACCTCTCCTGCCTATACCGCCGTTGGGGGTCTTGTTGAAGCTCTGTAAGCATGTCTGACTGATGTGGGGCTCCACAACTGATTTTTCGTTCGGGGTTTACTCTCGTAGCCTTATACCTACCAAGGTTAATCTGCAAGGCAGCGGGGCATTGGTTGGTAGGCGCCAGGATGTATCCACATGCCAGTGGGCCTATGTGCTGCCCCTTTGGGGCTCACTGCTACTCCGAGATCCCCTGCTGGTCTAGCCTGTGCCCATGTGGCACCCAGTTATCGTGTGTTGCCACTAGGAGGCACAACAGGAGTCTTGGTGGTGAAGAGGCTTTGTACTGGCAGGGGAAGACTTACAGGCATGCACGTTGCCTCCCTGTTTGCCACGAGGACTAGCCAGCGGCGGTATCTGAAAGCGAGAGGGAGCAAGCAGTGCTTGCATCTTAACACTAGCATAATGCTGCCACACTAGACGCATTACACCCACCCTGTGTAAAAACACACACTAGGTGGCATACTTAATAACTCGTATCATTGCATCATGGCTGGATGATCGTCATACTCGACTCCGAGTGACAGCAAAGTGGTAGTAGTAGCATGCATAGTAGAGTAACTTTGATTAAACATGATCATTAAGATTGGATGTTACATATAAGTTATTTAAATTACTGTTATATTTCCCCTCTCCTCTTCGAAACACATCGTCGTGATTATATTCTGCTAAGATGACCCAAGTACTACATGTAATTAATCAAAAATAATTTTGAAACCAAAATAACTCTTGGTGGGATGGAAGTGTTATCTGGCAACTTTAATGAGCGGTTGTGTTATGCCATTTGTCACAATAAAACTATTTCTATTCTGATGAAATACTGTTTATGAATTTAGGCCATTTCAAGGAAAAATTATGGTAATTGATGTTTCGGTACACACTCAGTGTTATGTTATAAGAATTTCACAAGGAATGAATCAAAGATAATTAGTGACAGAAAGAAAAAATCCCAGCAGGAGATAATGTAAGAACTAATTTTAAAATAAAAGGTATTACCGTCAGCAATACACCCTAGCATGTCCGGAGAAGGGTATTTGACATATCAAGGGGTATTTTACAGTAAATATATAATTTTCGCCTAAAATATCCTTTTTACACCATACTATTTTTACAGTATAGACACTCCCCACATTCCCCAGACATACCAACATCACCCAGACACCCCCACGCAATGCCACTCATCCTTAAGACACACCCACACATCCCTTAGACACCCTCCGCACCCCCCCTCATCCCCCTCACACTTTCATTAATAATTTCTGCACCCCCCTCACCCCCTCCTCTCACACGCACTAACCATCAACCACATCTAACACAAAAAGCAACAGGGTACTTGATACTGTTTTGGCAATGAGCCCTCACTGGCACTACTGTAGTCGTGCCTACTGTATAGTGGCTTCAGCTCCTTACAGTACCGTAGTTATAGTCGTAGGGCACCATTCACCATCACAGCAATCCCTATACCGTCACTATCAGAACTATCACCATACCAAGTCACCACTACAACAATCACCATAAAGTCATCGCCACTGCAATAATCACCATACCAAGCTACCACCACAGCTATCACTATAACGTCATTATCAGAGCTATCACCATATCAAGTCACCACTACAACAATCACCATACCAAGTCACTATTACAGCAATCATCATACTAAGTTATCACCACTACAGTAATCACTATACCAAATCATCACTACAGCTGTTACCATTCCAATCTATCCACATCTATCGCCATTCATCCATTATCCATCCGTCTTCATCACAATCATCCACATCTACACCTCCTTATCATCCAGGACCAAACCTCTAATTCATCCATGTCTATTGTCTACTTCCCCTGATATGTCATCCATCTACATTATCACCATCATCATCATCATCATCATCGTCGTCGTCTATAGGGCATCTTCCTCCTAACTCCTCTCCCTTCCTCCTAACTCCCCTCCCTCCCACCCTCCCCCCCTCCCTCCCGCCCCCTCCCTCCCTCCCCATAGCTACTACAGTATCTGTTTTTAGCTCGCCTACGTAAAGTGAAAGAGATTTGAGGCTATTCCTACCACCACACTTTCACACCTCCACTGTTACCACACCACCACCACCACTACACTACCATCACCCCACTGCTACCACTACCACACTACCGTCACCACGTTACCTCTACCACACTACCTCCACCATCACACTACCACCACCATCACACTACAACCACCACCATCACACTACAACCACCACCATCACACTACAACCAAGACCATCTCATTACAACCACCACCACTACCACCATCACAACCACCGTCACCTCCACCACCATCAATACAACTACAACCACCACCACCACCTTCGTTTGGGTGTTGGTCAGTGTTGATGTCTCTTTAGTTTATATGTTACAAATTGATGTCATGCAGGAAAATAAAAATCACATGAGGAATGGGTGAAGTCCTGGGGGAGGCTGTGAAGTCCTGGGGGAGGCTGTGACATCCTGGGGGAGGCTGTGAATCCAGGGGGAGGCTGTGAGGAGGCCTCCTGGGGAGGCTGTGAGTTCTGGGGAGGCTGCAGGGATCCTGGGGGGCTGTGAGTCCTGGGAGGCTGTGAAGTCCTGGAGGCTGTGAAATCCTGGGGCTGTGAAGTCTTGGGGAGGCTGTGAAATCTGGGGGAGGCTGGCAGGGGAATCTGGGAGGTTGTGAAGTCCTGGGGAGGCTGTGAAGTCCTGCGGAGGCTGTGAAGTCCTGGGTGAGGTTGTGAAGTCCTCGGGAGACTGTGAAGTCCTGGGTGAGGTTGTGAAGTCCTGAGGAGGCTGTGAAGTCCTGGGGAGGCTGTGAAGTCCTGGGTGTGGTTGTGGAGTCCTGTGGAGGCTGTGAAGTCCTGGGTGTGGTTGTGGAGTCCTGGGGAAGGGGTTAACATCCTGAAGGGGATTATGAAGTACCGAGATGACAAAGTAAAGGGGAGAATGAAACCAACTCAATAATGATTTTGCAATGACGTATCGAGTTACTGTGTCACTGAAAGTAAGAGGTACAGTCTTACCCAATACCACCGTCTTACCTCTTGACTCATGTGTTTATCGGATCCTAAGTTAATTACTTCATTGTTAAGATGTGTGAGAGAGGGGATTAAACACCAGGAAAATGTTATAAAGAAAACTACTCGTAGGGGAACTAAGCTATCTTGAGGTTTTTTATTTCTTATTTCTCCTGTGTCCTCTTTTTTTCATTCAATGGTGATACAATCTATTTATTGAGTTTTTTTCTAATTGAGTAATGATAAGTCTTTACCCAACCTGACTCTGTTTGATATAGGAGCACATACTTAACACCTCAATTTATCAATACATCACATAATCATTCTAACCCCAGATGTACATATCCTTGTACAAAACTTCACAAAATATTGACACCACAAGCGAATGCCCCTCACCCCCCCCCCTCCCCTAACCCGACAGCTCCCCCAACACTATTCGCTAACAAAATTCTTGACCCGCACCGCCCAAAGCCACCTTACATGCAAATTTACACACGACCCCTCTCCCCTTCCCCCCTCCCCTCATTCTCTTTCCTCTCACTCCCCGCTTGCCTCCACTCATCTTTCAGCTGCCCACTGCAATCATCCACAACCCTTCCATTTCCTGTACCGATGCTTTTATAAACCCCCAAACGATACTTCTTGGTGTTTTCATCCTCTTTCCTTTTTTTCCTGTCTCTATTTTGTGTTAATTCTGTTGACTGTATTTTCCTCCACTTTCAGCCTCTGGTCCAACCTTCTTCTGCCAGGCGTCCCACCACCTGTGTCTAGAGCCTAAGTTTAGTCAGTCGCTTGTCTTAAAATATCTCCCAGTACTTCTCACACATCCCCTCTCGCCTGAGTGTGTGGGGGGGGTGGGGAGGGGAACTCTTGGCTTGGTTCATGGGTCTTAAATGTTGGTTTAAAGAGTAGGGTGAGTGAGGGATGTTTGTCGATGATGATGGCGATACCCTTGATGGTGTAGGGGAGGGGTGGAGGGCTGGATGTGGTGCGCTTGTTTAGGCGTAATTAATTGGATGCGTGTGATAGTCTTATTAGGGAAACATCAAATGAGATCATCTGAAGGCGTAACGACACACTTTTATGACGGGTGTTGATTGATGGTGAACTGTTGACAAACGACGGGCATAGAGAGGTGGCTGTAGGTCATTGGGGCCCCCAGTTCTCATAGGCCACAAACCAGCTTAACCTAACCAATACAAATGAGTCCATTTAGGACTGCTGTTGATTAAGGTTGGTCCATCACACTAATCATAAGGTTTGGTTACTTTACGGTCTATTAAAATTGGGACCCATTTGGCCTGTAACGTGACGCTACCCACCTAAGGAAACTAATAGGATCATTTAGGGGAGTTGGGAACATAACAGCAGTAGCTTCTGACGATTAATGATTGAGAAATTATTGTTGAGGACGAATAAGGTGTTTCGCGGAGGATGCAGAAATCGGTTTCATCTAGAAGTGTTCCGTGTACATTTGATCAATACGAGACCCTTCATGACTTTCACAAAACTTTTATAATTTTCACACCTGTTATAAATTTTGTCTATATAACTAGTTAGGTTATGTGTAAGAGTTCGGAGATGATTATCATGTGTGTTATTTACAATTATTATCTGTGCAGATGGAGGGCTAAAACTGATTTGCATATGTCCATCCCAGTGTCCAGAGATAAAAAAAATAATAATAATGATAATAATAATAATAATAATAATAATAATAATAATAATAATAATAATAATAATAATAATAATAATAATAATAATAATAATAATAATAATAATAAAGATAATAATAAAAATAATAATAATAATAATAATAAAATCCAGCGTACACACCAGTGAAGTGTAAAAGACTACAGGTTAGGATCTCAAGCTGCTGGGATATATTTACCATTTTTCCTGCAATTTTTTCATGTAAAATTTGCGCTTCAGTATTTTATTGTTAGTATAATTTTAGAATGTTACTGACAGAATATTATTATTATTATTAAAGTTTGTTTTACTCTCTTAGAAAGGCACATCAATATATATTAATAGAGGAAACGCAAAAGAGACACACACACACACACACACACACACACACACACACACACATACGTACACACCCTCATTGTATAGTCAGGGTAAAAAGTTCTTGAAAACTGAAAGTGAGTCACGGGAATGAGTCTCCTAACATACTTACCCTGACTGTCATCTGGTGCGGGTGTGTTGTTTCATCTCATTTAGGGTCGATGCTGCTTCACACGAACTTTTGACCCTGGCTGTACACTCACCCTTACACCCCCACACCCTTATACACGTACACACCCTTATGCACGTACACACACGTACGCACCCTTATGCACGTACACACTCATGTACGTACTCATCCTCCCATCATCCTCACACGCACACATGCGCACACCCTCCCATCATCCTCACACGCACACACCATCATGTACGTACACTCACCCTCACACGCACACGCTTGCATTTAATCAACCATGTTTACACAGCTTCACCATATCGTTGAACTGTGACCCACATCGACCCGCTTGATTCACTCACTTCCCATCACATGTGTTTAATGTGTTTGAGACCCAACCTGAAAATACTCTCCAGTACATGTGTGGCTGTCAGTTTACACTATGTTTAAACTAACTCTGTCTCTCTGTCGGGGTTTATATTTAACTGCGTGTCTCTTAATAGTTTAATATTTCTTAAGCTACCCATCTAAAGATATAAGGTATTATTAGTGCATACATACGGTGTATATTAAGTACTGTATCAATATATAAACAGCGGATAGATAATTACATCAACATCTAATTATTTTTTCTATAGGGGAGTCAAAGATCCAGTGAGTAATGTCTCGATGCTTAATTTTGTAGCACGGGGTAATTTTTTTTATTCGGGAACCTTAGAGTAAATTTTGTAGTAACCTGTTAGGGTCTCAAAAAAATAAAAAATATGTATTTAATTAAAGATATTAATTACTGGCTGACGTAACAGAGGGCGCTGGAATATTTTCCTAGAGAGGTATTTAGCACATTTTTTTTAATAAGCGCGGGGATGTGTGTGTGTGTGTGTGTGTATGCGCGCGCCCCTGCCTGCCTGCCTGCCTGCCTGCCTGCCTGTCTGCCTGTCTGTGTTATGGGAGGAGGATGTGATGGTGTGCTAGTTAGTGGGGTGGAGGTTAATTTATTGCCGGGGACGTTGTGATGGGGATGCTGTGATTGGTAGATAATTTGATGTGGGATGCTGTTATGGGGGATGCTGTGATGGGGAATGCTATGATGGGAAGATGCTGTGATGGGGGATGCTGTTATGGGGGATGCTGTGATGGAGGTTGCTGAGATGGGGGATGTACTACTAATAATAATAATAATATTATTAATTAATGGTTTATTAATATGACATGGCAGCCCGAAGGCTGAAAATATACAATGTTGTGATGGTTGGATGCTGTGATGGGTGGATGCTGTGATGGGTGGATGCTGTGATGGGTGGATGCTGTGATGGGTGGATGCTGTGATGGGTGCATGCTGTGATGGGTGCATGCTGTGATGGGTGCATGCTGTGATTGGTAATGTTGTGATGGGTGGATGTTGTGATGGGGGACGTTGTGATGGGGATGCTGTGATTGGTGGATGATTTGATGGGTGGATGCTGTTATGGGGGGATGCTGTTATGGGGGATGCTGTTATGGGGGACGGTGTGATGGGAGATGATATGATGGGGAGACGTTGTGATGGGGAATTCTGTGATAGGGGATGCTGTAGTGGGGAGAAAAAAGCTAATACGGTCAAATGTGTATGTGTGTGTGTGTTTGTGTTGGTTTTTATAATTCACAAAAGTACACATGTTCATTTCTGTCACACTTCGCATGTACAGTATACATTGGCTTGATTAGACACATACAGTACTTAACACACGGCTTACACATGCTTGTGCCTGAGTACCTCACTGTGTATCTATGACAAAGTACGTGCATTTGATGTACACACACACACACACACTCTCTCTCTCTCTCTCTCTCATCTTTTTTCGTACCTTCGTCCTCTCATTCAAGAAAACACTGCCAAATAGGTAAGTTTATCAGTCAACGGGCCCTGTGACATTTTGTACCAACCTCTTCTACACCACCTCTCAATCCCTCCCCTCTTCTCTTTTATCTAATTTACTCTCACTTCCTGTCTACTGATATCCCTCCTCCCCATCATCCTATTCTCCTTGTTCCCTAATCCTAATCTCCGTCTTCCCCACCATTCTAATTTAACTCATCTCAGGTGATTGGTGTCGACATGTCACTTGTCTCATCTCTACCAAACTCACCACTAATAGAGGCCGTGTTCACCTCATCCCTGTGTTAACTCAGTTCAACGACCTCGTCCCGTCCCCTTATCCACATAACCCCTAACTTAGTACCCTCTTTGAACCCTATCCTCTGAACCCCTCTAGCCCCCATGCTTACTCGGCCTCTTGATCGCTCATCGTCAGACCCTCCTCTTGTTTACTTGGCCAGCTGGGTTTCCTGTATTTACTAGGCTTTGTGGCTTCATGACTCCACCTTCCTATGAACACCACATTTTAACACAGCCAAGTGAACTGCCATTATATACCACCCATGTTTGTACTAGGCACCATTAGCTCTCTACCTCTCCCCCTTCAACCACACTCGCTTAATGCATTTGGGGGTCGCCATTACCAACACCACCACCACTATCACTATCATTGCGACCACCACCACCACAAACACTATCATTACCATTACCATCACCGCCATTACCATCATCGCCATCGTCACCACCACCACCACCACCACCATCACAACAACCACCACCATTATTACCATCATCACCATCGTCACCACCACCACCACCATCACCGTCACAACAACCACCACCACCATTATCATCATTACCATCGTCACCACCACCACCATCACCGTCACAACAACCACAACCACCACCATTACCGTCAACACCATTACTACCACAACCATTACTACCACCAACACCATTACCAACACCACCATCGTCATCACCATCACCACCACCACTGTCAACATCACCACCGTCGCTACCAACATTGCCACCACCACCACTAACAACAACAACAACAACAACAATAAAAACCACAACAGCTACATTTAGGTCAAAAACCAGGCAGGTGACGATCACTGAATGACAGACTCTACCACACCTCTATGACGTAATACTGAACAGAGAAAATGGTCATGAATGAAATAAGGTTGAGCTCTACTCGATGGTGTTGCAAATTAAAGCCACATTAAAAGACAGATATTTACTGTACCTTTAGTGTCGGTTTTAGTTTCCAAAGTTGTCAGTGGCGTTATTGTGAATCTTTTCAACAATTTCATCCAAAGTTACAACTTTTATGCGGTGTGTTGGGTCTTAGGAGAAGAAGTTGAAGTAGTGAGGTGTTACTTTTTTTTCATGTGTATTTATACCGAGGTCATCCCTCTCACTAGTAGAGGAGTTGGGAAGGTATGGTAGAGGGCTCGTCTGTCTGTCTGTCTGTCTGTCTGTCTGTCCTTCCGTTCGTCCGTCTGTCTGTTTGTCCTTCCGTTCGTCCGTCTGTCTGTCTTCTTCATTTAGACAAAACATTTGCAATATGTGATCAGCTGCAGAACATAAGCTGGAAAACAATATAACTATGTCAATCGATGAGTTTGTGTTGCAGGGAATTGCGACCAATTTGAGAAGAGTTACAGCACTGTGAACACTAGAAATTATATGACAATAAATTATGTTGAGGATGACACTTGCGATTTATGTAACTTTACTTGTCATTATTGTATTATTGTCGTAAGATTTTGTCCATGTCATTATTGTTTTATTGTCGTAAGATTTTGTCCATGTCTTTCTTGCATTATTGTCGTAAGAATTTGTCCATGTCATTATTGTATTCTTGTCGTAAGAATTTGTCTGTCATTATTGCATTATTGTCGTAAGATTTTGTCCATGTCATTATCGTGGTGCCGACATTTTGTTCGCTGGGAAAGTGTCATAATATTTTCTCCCCAGCCAGTGGTTCGTGAATCAAATGCCTTAATGATGGTTTTCTTTTAACGTGGCATTGATCTGAGATGTATACCGTATTAAATGGCTTCCTACGTCAGAAGTGTTTGACTGAGAAGTGGTCGTAGTGGGGGTGATCGTAGTGAGGGTGGTCGTAGTGGTGGTGGTCATGGTGGATGAAATCGTAGTGGAGGTGGGCGTGGTGGATATAGTCGTAGTAGGGGCGGTCGTAGTTGTGGTAGTCGTAGTGGAGGCGGTCTTAGTGGGGGCGGTCATAGCTGGGGTGGTCGTAGTGAAGGTGGTCGTACTGGGATTAGTCGTAGTGAGGGATGATCGTAGTGTAGAGGTAGTCATAGTGATGATGGTCGTAGTGGATGTGGGCGTAGTGGGTATTTATTATAAGAGGTATTTCGCTTCCAGCCGTTTTCTGTGGGTATTACTGAGAAGCGACGCGTAATTTGGCCAGGCTCTGGTGACACTATGAGGCCCCGTGTGGCTGTGTGTTGGTAGGTGAGGCGGCATGATTAACGACCCACGTGAGCTATAAGCCTTGAATATGCGTTAACAATTTCCCCACCAAACAACTATATACAACTTAGTCTATTGAGTCCTGAATCTCTTGTATGGTGAGTGTTTCTGTACAGCTGGTGAGTGTCTCTTTGTACAGATGGTGAGTGTCTCCTTGTACAGCTGGTGAGTGTCTCCTTGTACAGCTGGTGAGTGTCTCCTTGTGCAGCTGGTAAGTTTCTCTGTACAGCTGGTGAGTGTCTCCTTGTACAGCTGGTGAGTGTCTCCTTGTGCAGCTGGTAAGTTTCTCTGTACAGCTGGTGAGTGTCTCCTTGTACAGCTGGTGAGTGTCTCCTTGTACAGCTGGTGAGTGTCTCCTTGTACAGCTGGTGAGTGTCTCCTTGTACAGATGATGAGTGTCTCCTTGTACAGCTGGTGAGTGTCTCCTTGTACAGCTGGTGAGTGTCTCCTTGTACAGCTGGTGAGTGTCCCCTTGTACAGCTGGTGAGTGTCTCCTTGTACAGTGTGTAACTCACCGTGAGGAGACAGCAACGGATGGGTCACTCAAACTCAATAAAATAGATAAATGAAAAACTCGCTCTGTGTATAAATCTTTATCAATTTTGGCATGTCGATTAACGTGGGGATTGGATTCAAGTCCCATCGACCACTAACTACATGTGTGAGCTTCAACTAGGTGATTATCGTGTAGCTGCTACATGCCAGACGTCAACAATTGGACCACCTTAGCTATGTTGACAACGCTGTATAACTGATATAAACTTGTCATTGTTTATTGTGATCAACGGTGGAAGTGCTGGGAGCCTTTGTTAGTGTAGCTGACCACTTTAATAATAATAATAATAATAATAATAATAATAATAATAATAATAATAATAATAATAATAATAATAATAATAACTCAGAATTGGATCTCCGACTACTATTCACAAGACAGTTCAGACAGAGTTTAGAGTCTACAAATAATCTCTACGCGAGACAGTACATAATCCCTGTCAACACACTTAATGTAGTACCTTTATCCCTTGATGAATTATTGATATATAGTAAGCAGTTAATTTGTAGAAAATATGTATTCAATATTGCGCCTTTGTGCCGCTTGTACTGTTGCTTTAAATACACAAGGCGGCATTCCATTTCCTGTCGTATTTATTAAAGGTCTAGTTTGACCTAATCTGAATCACAAGAACAACGAGCAAAAAATAACATCAGAATTTGACTTTAACACTTTAGCGATGCGTTCACTTACAAATTATTACGAGATGTACTTATGGTAAATAATCATTTGGCGTCAATAACATCTTCTACCTGGTGTTAAGTGAACGTGTTATAAGTAAGGTAGTCTCAGTTTTGGTTTTATTTTATTCTTGTGTTTTAGTTTAAAATTAATCAGTTAATTGCATTATTTCCTCTTCACTAGCGAGGAATATTATCGTACGAACTTATCATTATGTTTGTGTATCTACTGTACGAGAGAGAGAGAGAGAGAGAGAGAGAGAGAGAGAGAGAGAGAGAGAGAGAGAGAGAAAGAGAGAGTTGCAACATATTAATGGATGGTGTTTCTTAATAATTACTATTGAGATGAACGATGTCGCACGTCAGTCATCCTCTGTCTTTATGCTCAGTTCATTCATTGTTTTTCCGTCAGTGTTGTGTGGACTGTTGTGTGTTACTTCACTGTGTTTGTGTTTCACTGTGTTGTTAAATACGTTTTTTTTTATTATTGTATAAATGTTTTGTTTCATATTACTATTACGTAACTATTTTTATGGGTTTTATGAAATGATTACGGTACGTATCTTTCCTTACGATAAAAATACTTAGGAGTTTAGGATATTATTAGTTGGTGGTGGAATAATTCAGCCCTCTTATTTATTGTAACACACACACACACACACACACACACACACACACACTCGTAACATACACAAGTACGTATATTTGGGGGCTTTTGGGAAGTATGTTCATTTCTGACACAAGTTTACCAAAATTGAATTCATAAATGAAAGGTTTATCGTGTATCACCTTTAAAAGTCCATTAGTAAGTAGATATTGCGGATATTTCACACGTAACCAAAACCTACTGTCGCATAAAGCGCAGTTTAATTCGGACATTATTAACATGAGAGAGAGAGAGAGAGAGAGAGAGAGAGAGAGAGAGAGAGAGAGACTTTGTTAAGGGAATGTGTGTGTGTGTGCGCGCGCACGCGCGTCCGTGTATCAATAGGACGTTAAGGGTCATCTTGGTGCATTTTGAGACCTCTTAACAGCTCTTGTTTGCAGAGTGAGACAGCTTTGTGTTGCGTCATCACCACCAACTAGTAACTCTGGCCTTGTCTCGGCGGCATCTTGGACATATTATTATTCCTGTTATTCTTCTTAAAGATTTTCAGTAGACGATTTATTTCATCTACCACCTGAATATATGTTACGGATCCTTTATAAGACGTTTGCAGACGATATATATTTTGGGGGGAGATCAATATAGTTTTCCATTATACGTAGAAAAAGAACTTGGCTTGTTAACTGGGTCAGTGTAGTAAAAAAAGTGCACGTATTCAGCACTTTCTACCTGTCGTCATATGCGCCTGGCATTACCGTGTGTCGACCGAAACCCGACTCCAGAGATGTCTAACCTGTCTGGTGTCTTATAGTATCGTGTTGTATGCCACAGTATAGGAAAAAAGTTTAGCCGCACTATTCGGTTATGTACAGTGGTGTTGTTTTTCTACAGGCCCCAGCATCTAGGAAAAACTGGGACGGAAATCAGACAGCAACAGAGAGAATTGGGGGCAGGTGGTGGCGGTGTAGGGAGAGTGGATGAAAAACTGTGATATTTATGTATATATTAGACTCTTCTCGTAGGACAATACAAGACGCACATAGGTGCAACTTAAACTTATAGTGTGTGTGTGTGTGTGTGTGTGTGTGTGTGTGTGTGTGTGTGTGTGTGTGTGTGTGTGTGTGTGTGTGTGTGTTTTGTACATGCTAAGTTACACATACCAGCAGACTCGGTGTGGAGGTACAGCATCATCTCTGTAAATACTTGGCTCGCTGTACTGACTCTCTCCTCCCACAAACACACTCCCTATCTCTCACCACAAACATCTACAACAAACACTCTACAACAAACACTCTCTCTCACCACAAACATCTACAACAAACTCTCTCTCACCACAAACATCTACAACAAACACTCTCTCTCACCACAAACATCTACAACAAACACTCTCTCTCACCACAAACATCTACAACAAACACTCTCTCTCACCACAAACACGTACCTAAACATCTACCATGAAGTCTCTCACTCTAAACATCTGGATACAAGATAAGGAATTAAGATCTCTCCTACAGAAATTGGTAATCATTAGTAGTTAACATAATCCTCTGATCTGCTCAATGTCGACGAGTGAGTGAGTGTGTAATATCCAGCAGTAGATATTCAGAGATATATGTTATTATTAAGTAATTCTTGTTATGAAATTTACAGTGTCTAATGGTACTGTTAAGTCTAGTCACGTTGTTTCTCGTATTGGCCGAGAAATCACGATATTTATGTTGTTTCTCTCTCGAAGTTACGTTAGGTTACGTTAGGTTACGTTAGGTTTCACGAGAATCATTCAACTCTAGGTCATCATGAGAGACAACGTGACGAGATTTGGTCGTACAATTAGCCTCGGCCCAAAGACTTCAATTAAAACAGTATTTTTTTTAACGGATGAAGTTATGGAACTCAGAATTCTAGATCACATTATTTTTTTGGGGAGAGGATGAAAGAAGTTAAACTAAAATTTTAGTTTTCCTTTGTAATCAGATGCCTGTTTCTCGGCTGCCTGTAGGTGGTGTAGCGAGGGTGAGGCATGCGAGAGGCAGGAGCTGTGGCTGTTTCCTCTCTTACGTGTTCTTTATTGCCCGTATGATGCCACTTACTGCACCGTGTACACTCTTACCACCAGGTGATGAGGATACATATACAATCTGCTTTTTCCTTTTTTGTGGGGGGGGGGGAATTACGTAACTATTTGGGATGTGTGTGTGTGTGTTACATTGACGGAAATAGAAGCTGCCTTGAGTAGTGTGGCCACGATATTTTGGTGCCTTATAATCTGCCCTTGTAATACTGTGAGGTGTCAACATATTTATTACCCTACGGAGAAGCCAAAAGGTGCAGTGGCCGAGTGAATACAACCTTCGCCTCGTGTCCTACAATTTGCTGGTTCGCGTCCGGGGCACCCCCAGTCGACACAGCTGCGGTTGGAGAAGTGAAAGTATTGTTGTTGAGTTCAGTGGCGGTCATAATGTGTCCTTGTGTCCGGAGGGTTTAGTGCTAAACCCGCTCTGGTTTTACCGGGTCTGGTCACCAGGAACAATGAGACGCACTTAAACACAGAAGACAACAGGCAGATATTTTTCATTTTGAACAGTTTTTTAATGTGATCATAATGTTTGTTTGACTTATATACTGTATGTGTGTTGTATCTACTTGCTTCTGGATGTTTTTATTGGTGACGATGACAATAGTGAATCGCAATATTTTGTGTTGTAAAAAATTAAATTAGTCGTTTGTGGAGTAAAGTGGTTGTAGTGTGTGCCGCTCCTGATCTGATTGATGGTTCAACACACTGAGTAACCAAGTCACTGTCACCATTTTTATGTGTACATCACCAGTCTTATAATCGCCATTAACGTTCATCAAGACTCGCCATTACCATCATCATCAGAATCACCTCCATCACCTGTCACAACATCATCATCATCATCATCATCATCATCATCATCATCATCATCATCATCATCATCATTATCATCATTACCTCATGTCATCATACGAACAAGAACATAAGAATGGAGGAAACTACAGCGGGCCTATTGGCCCAAACTGGGCAGTCACGGTTACACCCAACCCCTATCGCTCATATATCCGTCCTTCTTAATTTTATCATCATTATCATCATCATCATCATCATCATCATCATCTTCATCATAATCATCATCATGGGGGACCTCGTCACCTCCACCACAGCTCCACGGCCCCGGACAATATCTGCAGGTAATTGTCACTGGAGGCAATATCCCTCGCCCACCTGAGGCCACAGGCGGTTCCTCATACCAATACATATTGTTGCTCGCTCCCCCATGTCCCGTGTGTTACCAGGCTGATGGTGAGCTATTTTGGTGTTCACACATGTGTTACTCGCTATTCTTAGCTCATGTGATACTTCGATGGTAACAAAACATTCCAGTGTTCACACATGTTTTCGCTGTCTTTCTCCTATGTGTTGTTAAGATGGTGGCAAAATATTTCAACGATCCCATGTGCTACAGTTGTTCCTTGTAGTTGCCACATGTGTGCTGAACTCTCATGTGCTACCTTGTTGACACGTTTGTTTAAATGTGAGCATATTCCCTGAAGGAACATTTTTGTGGTGGTGTTGTGGTCGTGGTAGTGTTTTTTTTATTGTTGCTGTGGTAGTGGTGGTGTTATGGGATTGATGGTTTTGTAGTGGAAGTGTTTTGGTGGTGGTGATGGTGTTTTGGAGATAATGTTGATGGTGTTTATATGGTGTTGTGGTGTTGTTGTTGAGGTAAAATTGGTGGTGATG
>NW_024751220.1:22500-29182 GCF_018991925.1 Homarus americanus
CCCTACACTGAGAGAGGAGGGGCAGAAGGTGGGCACTAGTGTGGTGCTCTTGTGAGGGGCTCGACCATCGATCTCGTAGCAGACTCCCCGCTGACCTTCGTTCACGGGACGCCTCGCCTCCCCCCTCCCTCTATATTTCAGAAATTTGGCCACATGTTAGTCAGGTGTGTGGGCCAGTTGGATGACATATAAAGAGCAGTTGTTTGACTTGTTACGAACTACTTGCAGCGCATTGCCACGTTAGTTAGACATTTTCAAATCGTAAGTAAAACTTATAACAGGTGTTAGGTATTAGCAGACTGTAAGTAAATGAATACTTAAAGTAGTTAAGCAGATGTTGAAAACTCTTGAGTGAAATTTGGCAGGTTTTTGTGAGGTGATGATCGGGAGGTCCGAACATCAGTTCTATGGAGTAAGTGGGGCGTGACGATATTTAGCTTGTACAATGTACAGTATATATGGTGAGCTGTCACGCAACACTCGTGGATATCTCTCTCTCTCTCTCTCTCTCTCTCTCTCTCTCTCTCTCTCTCTCTCCTCTCTCTCTCTCTCTCTCTCTCTCTCTCTCTCTCTCTCTCTCTCATTTCACTTCACGTTTGGTTCTCTCTTTCTCTCACTCCATAAAAATCGTTCTCCTTTCAGTTGTTTAGGTAAGAACATGACTCGGTGAGAGGTAACGAGGTTGTCAGAACCCGAAGGGCCTACTTAATGAGCTTTGTCTTCTATTGACTCTATGCATTAATGGCACAGGCTAGAGAAATGGTATTTCGGAACTTAATAGTAGTGTGTGTGTGTGTGTGTGTGTGTGTGTGTGTGGGGACAACATGTGAGCCTGACCTTTTGTCCAAGTGTCTGATTTTATAAATAGAAGCGATCGAATCTCCACAGTCGAAATGATCGCTGCGTAGAGGCGTGGGTGTTGAGATGTGACGTGGGTGTTGAGATGTGACGTTGGTGTTGAGATGTGACGTTGGTGTTGAGATGTGACGTTGGTGTTGAGATGTGACGCTGGTGTTGAGATGTGACGTTGGTGTTGATATGTGACGTTGGTGTTGAGATGTGACGCTGGTGTTGAGATGTGACGTTGGTGTTGAGATGTGACGTTGGTGTTGAGATGTGACGTTGGTGTTGAGATGTGACGCTGGTGTTGAGATGTGACGTTGGTGTTGATATGTGACGAGGGCGTTGGAACACATCATCATCAGCGGTCGGTTACACCTCAGAAGTTACTACACAACACAAGGCATAAAACAAAACACGCTTATCAACTCAACTCTACAGCCAACCTAAGTATAATCTTTGTTCCTCCAAGCTCATTAATTATTTATTTTAACCCGGTTTGTTTACATACACGTACAATAAACATAAAAGGATAAGTAAAAACAAGGTCAGGTGAAGTGTGTGTGTGTGTGTGTGTGTGTGTGTTTACTTAAGCAGTACGCACTTCAATTAAAACTCGTAAAAAAAAATGACATGAAAACACGAACCTGCATCTCGTGTTCAATGCGCTCGAGACAACAACAATGATTTAGGGTGAATATTCGTAGCTCTAAGCCTTTCCATATGCCGTAATGACCAGCTGATAAGGCGTACCTACCTCCCTTCCTACCTCCCCCATCTTGTTGACACGTCTCTCTCTCTCTCTCTCTCTCTCTCTCTCTCTCACAACCTTATACTCACTTCCCTCTTACTTAACCTCTCTCTCCCTGAACTCCTTTCTTACTCTCCTCTTCCCCCTTACCACTCTGCGTCTCGCCCCATTTTATTGAACTTCCTCTCATTCTTCTTCCTCTCAAACTCCTCTCTTTTATTTAACCTCACTTAGTCCCTCTACTTCCTCCTCTCTCTTACCACCATCTCACTTTCCCTCCTTACCCGCTTTCTTTCTCTATACCCTCTCACTCATTTTTCCCTTTTAATTTCCCCCTCACTCACCTTCTCCTTCTATCTCTACCTTCCATTCTCGTCTCCTCTTCCACTCCCCTTCACTTCTCTCTTATTCCCCTCTTCCCTCATCCCCTTTTCACTGAACCTCCCACTCCCTCCTCCCTTTCACTCTCCTCCTATTCCCTCATCCCCCTCTCACTGAACCTATCACTCCCTTGTCCCTCATCCCCTTTCACTTATCACCCGCCCCCCTCCAGGGCCTCTCTCGGCGCTACCTATCAATTATTAACAGCGGTGAAACCCTCTGGACGGTTACACTTACAGCAGGGGAGAGAGTGTGGGACCTATTATATGAAACACCTATTGATCCTTTTGTGTGTGTGTGTGTGTGTGTGTGTGTGTGTGTGTGTGTAATAATAATAATAATAATAATAATAATAATAATAATAATAATAATAATAATTGACGGTTTATTGAAAAAGTTCTGCAGCCCGAAGGCTGAAAATATACATTGGACATAAATGACTTATTACATACATTGGTGGTTTAACAAAAACCTTCATTAGAGAAAGGTAAAGGAACATACAGTGAACATACAGATTATTGTAGGTGTTGAACAACAAACACGTAGTGTAGTAACTCCCTCCCAGATGGTGTTAGGAGGGACCTGACGTGGTGTAGTAGTTCCCTCACAGATGGTGTTATGAGGGACCTGACGTGGTGTAGTAATTCCCTCGCAGATGGTCTTATGAGGGACCACATAGTGTAGTAATTCCCTCACAGATGGTGTTATGAGGGACCTCACGTGGTGTAGTAATTCCCTCACAGATGGTGTTATGAGGGGCCTCACGTGGTGTAGTAACTCCCTCACAGATGGTGTTATGAGGGACCTGACGTGGTGTAGTAATTCCCTCACTGATGGTGTTATATGAGTGAGGTGTGGTCCCAGGCCTTCCTATCGTAGACGGATTAACACATCGCTGGTTGTTGTTGGGTCTCACCGGCCGTTATCACTGGGTACCTGGGACCTCATTGTGTGAAGGTTAACTTGGGTACGACTGTTAGTGTTGAGTTGTTCTCACTGACTTAAGCATTGTTCACCATTGTTCACCTCTGTTTAACACTGGTTCCTTTCCTTTCCTAAATGAAATTGTAACTTCTGGCGAGAACTTGTTGATATTCCGGTGGGAAGGAGGGTTCAGGGGAGGGAGTTGGTATGGGCCAACTTAACAGTTAACCTGGCTGCTCCGAGAAGAGTGCCAGGTACGTCTTGACCCTTCGGTGGCCAAGGATGTAGTGTGTGTCTGTGTGTGTGTGTGTGTGTGTGTGTGAGGTTACTTACTGTATGCCGGCTATGTATGTACTTACATCGTGTTCAACTTGTGTGGTTGTTGGTTTGGCCATCTTCAGCACTCAGGTCGATCAAGCAGGCTCTTGTTGACCCTTTGTTCTGCGCATGTCTACTTTCTGCTGCACCGTAATTATTTCTTCTTTATGCTCGGCGGTGTGTACGTTTTTGCAGATTCATTATGTGTGTATGTATGTGAGTATGTACGTTTATTTAGATTCTTTATGTGTGTGTCTACGATTTTGCATATTAAGTGTGTGTGTGTGTACAATTGTTGAATGGATCTTATGAACTAGTGAGATATTTATTACACGGTTACACGCGCACTTTTTTAATGACCTTAAATACCTGTACCTCCTAGCAGTGTTATGGGATAATCCTCTTTTACATAATCCCTTTGAGTAATTAATACGATGATTCTGTTGTCTTATAAATGTGCGATAATGCTGGAGGGAGGGTGGGGGAGGGAGGGATGTTTTTATAGTATTAGTAGTAGTAGCAGCTCAAAATGCAGATTTGGTGGACACCAACGAATTACACAAGATTTGACGTTCCTTTACGACAGAACGGCAGCATACCCAAAATAAAAAACTTTGCAACTGATGCAACAATTGTCAGTGAACTTGAGGAACAAAGTAGCTGTAGCGCAGGAGGTGGGGGCCTCAAACCGGCTAACAGATAAGAGCAACGGGCTTCAGCCTTAATAAACAAGAATTTACAGACGCCATTGCTCTAGTCTAGGGCATGGTAGGACAGTAAACTGTATGCGTTTGTGGTTCATCCTTCGACATCAACCACGCCATGGTGTGCAAGAAGGGTGGCTTGGTATGCATGGCGCATTACGAAGTAAGGAATATTACAGCGAATATACTGGAGGAAATCTGCCACGAAATGACGGTGGAACTGGCCCTCCTCCCATTGGACGGCGAGAATCTGTCACCGGACTTCAGACACAACCAACGAAGCCCATGTGGATAGACCTCAGTGATTGAGGATTCTGGACTTAGGGCCAGCGAGTCTTTTTTATAAAAGGATATTCGATCCCATGGCCAAAGGTCACCGTAACCGGTCTCTCGAGGCTATACACAAGAGGAATGTAAACGACAAGAACAGGGCGTAGTAAAGAGAATTCAGAACGTGGATCAAGGCAGCTTCACTCCTCTGGCGGTCACAACATCTGGGTAGATGGGACCAAGTGTAAGATGCTTCTACACCAGACTGGCCGAGCTGTTATCTGAACAGAAGAAAAAAGCCCAGAAAAAAACATTGCATCCTGGTTGAGATAACGCCTGTCCTTCTCTCTACTCAGGTCTGCATTGCTTTGCCTCTGGGAAACAAGATCGTCGGCCTCTAAACTATCAACAGTCGCAGAAATAGACTATGAGGCAACAGTCACTGAATGCAGCATAGATCTACAATTTAACTAAGTCAGCTTGGGTAGTTACTTTTGTATTACGGATAGTCAGGTAATAAATTTGTGGAGAAGGTATGGCTATAAGGGGAGGTTGGAGGCCATAATTATTTTTAGTAGTCGTGTTTGTAGTAGGAGTAGTAGTAGTAATAGTAGTGTGTAAGCAAAGTGTGTGCGTACGAATCTCTTCTTGGATAGTATTTTTGTTTGTGTTGTTGCTAGTGGTGTGGTAGAAGTAGTGTTTACTAGACTTTGTTTCAATGGAAATATGGTTCTGTGGTGGTGGTTGTTCTGGTGGAAGGTAACGGTAGCATTAATAATGTGCACCAGTCTCCGCTTCAGTGGAAATGTTATTCGATGATGACTGTAGTAGTAGCCTGTACGACTCTCCGTAAAAATGGAAATCTGGGTGACTTTAACGTGTGAGCTACGAGTTTGTGTGTGTTTGAGTGTGTGCATCTTTTTATTCGCATATTCTTGGCTTGCACATGAAGGTACGGCATTGGTGTCGTTTTAATATATTTAAGGATCATTATCGGCCACGGTCTAAAAGCATAATCCACTCAGGCAGTTTCTACACTCGTTAAACGTTTAAACTTAAAAATGAGATAATAAGATGCTAAGTTACAAATAGGATCTAAATACTTGTCTGTAAAAATTGGCTAGGGTAAGTAGGCCCATTAGACGGTGCTGCTGCAGTTTGCTCATTATACAATACTTTAGTGTTAACGGGGAGTGGGTGAGCCAACCTCCACCTGCTGAAGATAATTGAACGTCTTAAGAAGCAAAGACTCAAAAAATTCTCACTGCTTATTATTACTATTTATGGACATTACGTCCATTGACCTTTTATACACGTTCCAGCTTTTATTTAGTGCTCTCTCTCTCTCTCTCTCTCTCTCTCTCTCTCTCTCTCTCTCTCTCTCTCTCTATATATATATATATATATATATATATATATATATATATATATATATATATATATATGTATATATATATATATAGAAGAAGAGAGAGAAAAGAAAGAAGAAAAATCTCCTCCATACAGCCATTGTTTGTCTCTGTCTCACCATAGTGTCAGTCTTCATCAGGTGTTGTTTACTTAGCGTCACACAGTTAATGTTTTATTTGCCCTTTGAACTGATGCCTTTAATAATATGTTGCCAGGCAGAACCTCTTTGTTGACCCTAAGAAAGACGTCTTCAGATAATATTGTCTGACCAAACAGACCTCCATACATCTCTCCAGATGTCCTCGACCTTGGTTTAATTCCTCACATAACCACTGAGACAAAACCAAAATAGTCTTCAATAATCTGGTTCAGTTATATATACAAGATCATCGAAAAAGAACGCGTATGTTTCAGTATATAACCAATTAAGATCTCAGTAGTATTTTTCGATGACTATATATAATATGTTATGGATATTTTCATGTGGTGTCGGTCATTCCTAAAAAAATACAAAGGGACAGGAAATGACGTAAAATAAGCGACGAGTCAAATCATCTGAAACATTGCAGAGCTGGAGGGAGAGTAGCGAGACAGGACAGAGACTACTTGAGGATGAGGTCTTTTAGTACACTAGGGAAGGGCTGTAAGAGGGCGTCTGGTCACAATAAAGGAAGATAAACCCCCATACATAAATAACGTCAAACAACCACAGTCTTAAATGTCACTCATCGGAAGGTTAAACTAATTACCGAACTCGAAACCAGAACTCGGATCTTTTGGACCTGTTATTGATATATTAAAGGGCGGTTTGTTATGGTTAAGTTAGGTTACGTTACGTTTCATTAAATTAAGTTAGGTTAGAAAACGGGAAGTTCGGTAAGAGAAGATTTAGATTATTTTTTTTTTATTTTTTTTTTTTTTACTCGGGGTGTGTTAGAATCAGTTCGTGTTGTTTTAATAATGGTAATAAGAATGAGGTGTGTGTGTGTGGTGAGTACATGGTGTGACTGGTTATGGTGAGTGTGACAGGTTATGGTGAGAGTATAGTGTAGACTGTCTTCCGTATGTTTCAACCTGGACCTGT
>NW_024751221.1:0-18005 GCF_018991925.1 Homarus americanus
GTAACTGTGCCGCCATGCCTCCCAAAACTTCCGGAAAGGCGGCCAAGAAGGCTGGAAAGGCCCAGAAGGCCAGTGCCAAGGGTGACAAGAAGAAGAAGCGCAGGAGGAAGGAAAGCTACAGCATCTACATCTACAAGGTACTGAAGCAAGTGCACCCCGACACAGGAGTCTCCTCCAAAGCTATGTCCATCATGAACTCTTTCGTGAACGACATCTTCGAGCGCATCGCTGCCGAGGCTTCCCGCCTGGCGCACTACAACAAACGCTCCACCATTACAAGTCGGGAAATCCAGACAGCTGTCCGACTCTTGCTGCCCGGTGAACTGGCCAAGCATGCCGTGTCTGAGGGCACCAAGGCTGTCACCAAGTACACCTCTTCCAAGTAAGAGGTTACTTGTGCACAACAAACACGCCATCCCACTACTACAACTTAATCGGCTCCTTCGGAGCCACAGTTACATGTTAAAGCGACAGTTACCGACAGTGATATATTGAGAGGGAAATAAATAAAAAAAAATTATAATAATCTGCATTCTCTATTTGCGTAGAAACAGGACTAAATCGAAACATTATAAATAAATAAATAAATTCTGCGTGGAGTACTTTTACACCCACTGCAAAGTGACATACATGGAGTGTGTTTGGGTTTCATTTCTTGTTTGCAGCACGCCTATTTCATGTAAACAATTCATTTTATTTTATTTTATTGAATTTTCTTTTATTTTAGTTATTTATTTACTTACTTATTCTTTATATATTAATTTGTTACTAGCTCTTGTTTTTGCTACCCACCTCCCGAATTGATGATGACCTACCACATTAGTGCCTTACTGCGACTATTTACTAACTTACAGATTAGGCGATTTTGGGTAACCGAAATTAGCAGCTCTCCTACCACCAACCATTTCGATTGTCATGAAAATTATCTTCCAGAACAGTTCTTTGGCCCTGAAGGGCCGAGGTTATATGGAATGTCTGGTAGGTTTTGTTGTGCTTTTCTTTTTCCCCAAGGAAGAGGACTTAAGCAGCTCTCAGCTGAATCGCCCGGGCCAACTGGATGTCGCCCAGGCATGATGTAGTACTTGGCAGCTTGGCGTGAATAGCACACAGGTTAATTGTCCTCGAAAAGACCCACCAGGTAAGCCTCAGAGGCTTCCTGCAGAGCCATGACGGCAGACGACTGGAAGCGCAGGTCAGTCTTGAAATCCTGGGCGATCTCACGCACCAGGCGCTGGAAGGGCAGCTTCCTGATGAGTAGCTCTGTGCTCTTCTGGTAACGACGGATCTCACGAAGGGCGACGGTTCCGGGCCTGTAACGATGGGGCTTCTTGACACCACCGGTGGCTGGGGCGGACTTGCGAGCTGCCTTGGTGGCAAGCTTCTTCCGTGGAGCCTTGCCTCCAGTGGACTTGCGGGCAGTCTGTTTAGTACGGGCCATCTCGACGACGAAATAGTCAATACGGGCGGCCCGGCAGGCGGGCGGGCTTATATACAGACATTCTCCACCTCAGTGGCCACCTCATTGGCCACGAGTGCCGCATGCGTCATCCGCAAGCTACGCCCCACCTCCAAGAGGGAGGGACGGCCTTGGATGAACGATACTACCGCTGCGTCCACAGCACGCCACCTACTCCCACCAAACCGTGGGCGACACCCATTGGAGCCAGGACCACCACAGAGAGCAGACACGCAGAGCGACGGGGAAGCCGGAGATCAAACGGACATAGCTGATTCGCTAGTTCTGGGACCTCTCCCACCTTCCCACCAACCTTGGAAATCACAAGCACCTGACTCCATTCTCCAACTGACAATTCTGTTGATTCAATCGACACATTGAGCCTCTCCTACAGTATCGGACCTCCCTTAGGAACCCCGAATGCTGCTGAGGGGCTTGGTGTGAAGAAAGAGTCAGCAGTAAGTTTTCAGACCTTTTTCTACCACTCTAACCTTTATCTTCCGTGCCGTGAAAGGACCTATTCCCCTGTCAGTTGACGTACAGGGGAGTATTCGTCTGGAAACGCCCTCTGTCCCCACACCTCGCTAGTGCGTGTTTGTGTGAAGGGCGGGGGGTCAGCACAGCCTGCCGATTCGCCTGGGGACCTCTGTGATAGTGCAGGGCCTCCCCTACGTGAGGGGCGCAGGAAATTAGGGACAATTTGTTAGGGGAGATCTCCATAAATCTCCAATTCCAGCAGTCAACATGCCTTCAATTAAACTCAAAGTGGACCGTACCATCCAACAGTGCACAGACCTCGCTTCACTCATTTTCCAGCTGACTTTGATCTTCCAAATACGTTCCTTCACCAATGACGACATTATTAAAATATTTGTACAGAATGACGAAGACGCCGACCTATTCCACTCCCCAGCATTGAACAAAAAACTAAAAGACAATGGCTTAACGGTCCTCAGCTCACCCGAATACCGCGCAAAATGCACCCTCATATGTAGAAAAATCATCCCCCATATCCTTGACAATCCTAACCTATTGACAGAACTCAACACACACAACACCTCCCAAATGACATATGCAGCCCGGATGGGAACTCTCCCCATGTTGAAAATCACTACAGCTACACAAACTGACGCCATCATATTGAAATCCAACGGAATTAAATTCGGCAATAACATCATCCCCTCACATAACATCGAATTCCAACACTACATCCCAGTCCACCAATGCTACAACTGCTATCAATTTGGACATACCACCAACCGTTGCAGTAACTCACTAACCTGTTCAAAATGTGCCAATCAAGGCCACTCATACAGAAACTGCACTGCCACTGTTACTAGATGCTGCAATTGTAAAGGCCCACACTCTGCCGTCAGCAACAAGTGCCAAATCAGACTCAACAACAGCACAACACCTCTCCCTCCCCGCCTACGCCTACCCTCACCTCCCACTGCACCTCCTCCTCCTCCCCACCACTCACTCCCTACTCCCACGACTCTCTCCACCCGCACTTGCTGGACCAACAACCTGACCGCCCCCCTCCCTTCCCCCGACACTGACGCAAAAATCACCACCATCATACTTCTGGCACATTCCCTAAGCAACGGTAATAGATCACTTTTTCTAAATCTGGTAATTGAGGGTTTGAAGGCTAACGGCCTCCCTACCATAAACATTCCTGACTCCTTCAGAACCGGTCCCGACCTCATCTTCCCCACTGCCCCCATCTCCGACCGTACCAACATGCCCCCCCCACCCCCCAGAGAATCCACTGTCTCCCTCCTCCCCTCCACTTCTGCCATGCCTACACCTGACTTATCTCACCATTCTACCATTACCTCCCCCCCCAAAGTAATCAGTCCAAAACATACCGGCCCCTCCACCTCGACCTTGCCTACACCCGACTTCTCCCACTTGACTACGTTGAACTCCCGGACCACGAACACCCAAACCAAACCCGATCCTCCCCTAACACCCCAGACTCCCAAGAATAAAATGGCAGCCCTTCCCCCCACAGAAATAGTGGTCAAGACCCCTAGACCAAAGAGGAAGAACACCTCCCCCCTGTCTCCCTATACACCTGACAGCAAAAAAATTATTCAATACACTCATCCAACCAAATCAATAATCAAAGTAAACCTATACGGCACTACCCCAAAGGAAACAGAAATCAACCCCGACACGAACCTAGCACACTCCCCTCAACCTCCCGACTCCCCCACACACAGTCACGTAACTGCCCTTCCCTCACTTGCATACACAACACTCATACCACCACCACGCTCACAGTCACTCGACAATTTAGACCTCATCCCTGCACCTCAGAATTTCTATCTTTAAGTACTAAACAGACCAAACACTCCCCTCCCACCTCCCTTGTATTAATATCTTCCCTATAACCACACCCAACAATTTCCCCCCAAATTAAAACCTAGCCTCTCCTTAACCCTCACCCAACGATTCCCACCCAACCTAACCAAATCAACCTAACCTCTCCTCAGCCCACACCCAACGATTCCCACCTAACCTAACTAAGCTTAACCTAACCTCTTCTCAACCCCACACCCAATAATTCCCACCCAACCTAACCTTACCTGACTTGACCAATTCCCTCCTCCCCCCCCTCACTCCAAACCCCACGCCACCAACTCAAACTCAAGACCACTCTGACAAAAAAATAAAAAATAAATAAATTAATAAATAACTAAACCACTCAACCTGCACTAACACTCCCCCTAACAATCCCCCCAAAATAAAAACCTAACGTACCCAGCCATTACTAGCAATTCCACACAAAATAAAAAAATAACCATTCTACCATTAACTAACCACACCCTATCACTCCTCCCAAAGAGCAAATACCTAGCTTACCCATCCCATACTAACTCAGATGACATGTACGTTTCCCTTAGCCAATAAGGTCGGTGAGAGTTCACAATGCCTGTCGCTAGCCCTCTCAAGTCGGAGAGGTGTACCTTATAAAACAGCACCAACTGCAGGCTGACATTGAACGCCTACTCGGCCAATAAGGTCGGGGGAGGTGCAATACCTGTACTACAAACCCTCTCCTCAAAAAGAATGGGGCCCAGAACTCACAATACCTGCAGAAAGAGTAGAATGTAATAATTAACCCAACTCTGCCAACCACTAACCTAAAACCTATAATCCTCCCAAAAGAAAACTTAACCCACCCAACCTCACAATCCCTTCCAATCCTCCCAAAAGAAAAACTTAACCCACCCAACCTTACTCACAACCCCTCTTAGAAATCGATACCTACAATCCTCCCAAAATAAAAACTTAATATACCCGACCTTTCTAACAAGCCCCTTTGACCCTCCTAATAAAAACATATGACGCAATACAACTATTCATTAGCAACACAAAACATATCATTCCTAAGAAATCCTACCATACCATAAATTAACCCAAGAACCTCCAAAGCCCCCCTTTCCCCCTTTCGCCTCCCTTCTCCTCTCCTCTCCTCCCCCCTCCTCCCGACAACCGAACCATACCTGACCTTATAACATTATCCTAACCCTCCCTCTCTCCCCTTACATTTACATGCAAACACATACACACTCACACAACAACCCCCCTTAAGCAATTTTAATTCACCTTAAATTAACATACAACCGCCACCCCCATCAATCCCCAAACACAAACTCCCCCCCTCCCTCAACCAATCTCCAAACACAACATCCCCCCCCCGCCAGACAAAGCCACCTTACCAAAATCGACCTAACTCAAGACTGAAACCTAACAACCTATATCTCACTCTCATCTCCGTTCACAATTTGACATAGCTCAAATCTGCCTCCTGCTATTACTAAACAACTCTCCTACGATACACTCATCCTTCCTCACTACGAATACTTTGACATTTCAAACTCAAAGATTCTAAACTCTTCCTCCAACTTTCTCCATTTCTCTCTGACATAGCTAAAAGACCCACAACTCTCAGAACCTAATCAAACATACCCAACGTCTGTGACATCCAATTCTTAATAAAATTGACCTAACTCTAGACTGAAACCACTCAACCTATATCTCATTCTCGTCTCCGTTCATAATTTGACAAAAAAGCTCAAATCTGTCTGCCGCTATTACTAAAAACTCTCCTACGATACGCTCATCCTTCCTTACTATGAATACTTTGACATTTCAAGCTCAAAGATTAAAAAACCCTTCCTCCAACTCGCTCCGTTCCTCTTTGACATAGCTCAAAGACTTTACCTTCATCTCTCTCCAAACAACCCTACGACTAGCAAAATTTCTATATTTTCACCTTCTCTGTTTGATTTGATCGTGTGCTGCCTGTGCGTCCGTCCACCTGCGTTTCTCGGCTTGCGCCGCCGCCGTGGCGGGGCGGTTCTTCCTCCGCTTTGCCAACACTGCCTAAGCTAAGACGACAACCAGAGCACCCGCGTTGGCCCTTTGCTTGCCCGGACCTGCTCCCGCCCTCCCTCTGCCTCGTCCTGATTGTGGTTGTTGCACCCTCAGGGCATTTTGCCTACCCCCTCACGCAAGCGGTGTTTAGCCACTGCACCTGTTCTCTCCTTCTAAAATTCACTTCTATCCTCCCTTTATCCTTCCTCTGAACCTTCTTCCCCCCTGTCACTAGTATTTTTCTATTCTATTCTACTGTGCCAGTCAAGCCCTACTGCAGACCGAAACGGTGTTACAAATGCCAGCACTATGGACACACTGTAAACAAGTGTGAGGCGCAGGAGGACACCTGCTCCATGTGTGGCAGCCCTGGACACCGCTACACGGTCTGCCCCAACAAAGAGAAAAAATGCGCTGCTTGTGGTGGCCCACACTCCTCCGCCGACCGGACCTGCCCCAAATGGAAGGAGGAATGCAGGGTAGCCAAGGCTCGTCTTGAGAAAAAACTGAGCTACAAAGAGGCCCTACTTGCTGTACGCTCCAAAGAACAGAAAAAACCAGCAGAAAAGAAAAACCAAGAAAAGAAAACTCAAGAGAAGACGCCCACCACACAGAACCAAGAACACCACGTGGCCCGTGGAGCTGAAGCCCACGTGGTCAACCTCACCGTCTCTGACTTCTTCCACACCTATGAGGACTTAATACACGAGGAAGACGAACAACAAGACCCAAACACAAACGAATGGACACTTCAAGAGAGCAAGAAGAGGAGGAGAGTGAGAAGAAAATCGACATCAAGCTAAGAAGACCAAGACATCCCTCCACACAAGAAACCAAAAACACAATCAAGCCGACCAAGCACTGAACATCCATTGCCCAACCCAACACGCACCTGACGCTTGACCTGACGCTAGCCTGGCTTTGTCTTGTCGCCTCCCTGCCGCGTCCAGGCGAGTTGCTGCTGCTGCCTCCATCTTATAATCCCTCACGCAAGCGGTGTTTAGCCACTGCATCTGTTCTCTCCTCCTAAAATTCACTTCAATCCTCCCTTTATTCTTCCCCTGAACCTCCTTCCCCCCTGTCACTAGCATTTTTCGATTCGATTCGGCGAAGCCACACCAGGACCACCTGTAGTAGCAACCACAACAACATGACTGGACGAGGCAAAGGAGGCAAGGGACTTGGAAAGGGTGGCGCCAAGCGTCATCGTAAGGTGCTTCGTGACAACATCCAGGGTATCACCAAGCCCGCCATTCGTCGTCTAGCTCGGCGTGGAGGTGTTAAACGTATATCGGCCTCATCTACGAGGAACCATGGCGTCCTCAAGGTGTTTCTGGAGAACGTCATCCGTGACGCCGTCACCTACACCGAGCACGCAAAAAGGAAGACCGTCACCGCCATGGATGTGGTTTATGCCCTGAAACGGCAGGGCCGCACCCTTTATGGTTTTGGTGGTTAATCAACCTGATGGACGGGCGCACACCACCACCACCACCACGACAAACAAATATACGGACCTAATTTTAGGTCCACATTTAAATCGCTAAAGAGTTGGTTAGACACTGAGTAAATCGTTGAAAATATATCCAATAACATGATCCTCTCTAATTCTGGACTTGTGGTATGAGTATAGGTTGTGTGTGAACGTGTTGGAACCACTTCCTAATAATTGTCAGTCAGTCAGTCATTCACCTAACCTCCAGGTACCTCACCTAACTTCCTGTAGCGTCACCGAACCTCACGAAATGTAACCCAATGTAGTTTATAATCTATCCTAACATGACATAACATAACCACGCACTATATTACTTCGGTAAGAGTAATGAGTTTTAATACGCAAAGTTGCAGTTAGCATTCATTCATACATACATACATACATACATACATACATACATACATGCTAGTGGCAGGGGGGATTGAAGTGAATTTTAGGAGGATAGAATAGGTGCAGTGGCTAAACAGCGCTTGCGTGAGGGACTTTAAGCAGCAACTCGCCTGGATGCGGCAGGATAGAGTCAGGTCAAGCGTCCGGTGCATGTTGGGTTCCGCCATGGTTTCTCAGTGTTTGGTCGGCTTGATTGTGTGTGTGTTGTTTTCTTGTTTGGAGGAAATGTCTTGGTATTCTTCTTCTTAGCTTGAAGTTGATTTTCTTCTAACTCTTCTCCTCTTGTTGTTCGTCTTCCCCGTGTCTGCTATCATTCTGTAAAGACTCTATATATGTATGTAGGTATGAGTGAGTAACAGTTGCCGGTTACAGTGATACTTCATATTCGCTGGTGTTGTACTGTATGGCTTCGGTATTTCTTAATATACAAACGGCACCGTTAGGGGATTGAGGTATTTAAAAACCAGCCTACATTACTTATATATAGAAATAAATAATGTGGCTTGGACAATAATGACGACTACTCTCTCCTACCTAACCCAAACAAGGGCTTTTCGAAAGTATACATTGGACACAATTGACTTAGTACATACATTGGTGGTTTAACAAAAGCCCTCATTAGAGAAAGGTGAAGGAGCACACAGTGAACATACAGATTAATGTTTGCACGCATAGATCATGTAAGGTGAGGTGTTGAACACCAGACACGTAGTGTAGTAACTCCCTCACAGATGGCGTTATGAGGGGCCTGAGGATGTAGCAGTTACCTCACAGATGGTGTTATGAGGAACTTCACATGATGATGCTGTAGCAAAACATTCACTACGTGGTGTCGTAGCATCTTGGGGACACCACGTGGTCCACATGACTCACTCATTCAAGTGGGTGAGGTGTGGTCCCAGGCCTCTCTCTCGTGGAGTCTCAGGGGAAGTATAACCGGGTACCTGGGACCTCACTGTGTGAAGGTGGTTAGCTAGCTTGGGTAAGACTCAACTGCCGAGTTGTTTTTCACTGAGTTAAGCACTGTTCACCACTATTCATCACTGGTTCCATTCCTTTGCCAAATGAGGTAGTACCTTATGGCAAGAACTTGTTGATAGTCCGGTGGGGAGGAGGGTTCAGGGGAGTGAGTTGGTATGGGCCAACATATAAATAATAATAATAATAATAATAATAATTAACGGTTTATTGAAAGTGCTTGGCAGCCAGAAGGCTGAAAATATACAGTTACATATTTGGGGAATGGGTTACGAATTACAAATAATATACAAGTAACATGAGTGACACAAATAAGACATATAATAACTAGCTGGGGAAAAGCTCAAACTACAGTTCATTTCAACATAGTGACAGTGCAAGGAGTAGTGTTTACTGGGAGTGAGTACACTGATTTATTACAAGTTATCGATAATTTTTACAATGGTTGGGACTGGGCTGTTCTTATAGAGATCAGTTCGTGCACGTATGGGCTGGATGCGGTTGTGGTGTCGAAGAGCAATTCTCGGACTAGGGATCTCAGGTGGTAGTAGGAGCCGGTGTCGGGGATGGTGTAGAAGCTTCTTACCAAATTTGCAGATGAGGTCGTGGTGATGGTCAGTGAGAGTCTAAAGGGTCGGTCAGTGTGTTGAGCGCTTCTTGATATGTGGAGTAGGAAGGGTAGAGAATAATCTTGCATGGCCTCTTTTGCACTTTTTCTAGGTGTTTACGTTGTGTGGCATTTAGGGAGGAAGACCAGGTGAGCTTGGGAAGTATGAATGTTGTGTAAACACTGAGGAGCTCGTGTGCAGGAACACCGAGGGACTTGAGTCGGCGTAGGAGGTGGAGACGGAAACTGGAGGATTTGATAACTTCACTGACGTGTGGTTTCTAATTTAGTTTGTTGTCTATATGTATGTGTGTGTGTGTGTGTATATACTACTGTACTTTTTAGATCCTCCTACGCAACCTAACCTATTATAGTTAAGTATAGTAGGCTATACACTATTTTGTTAGTATGTGTTATAAAATGTAATTGCATGTTATTATTATTAATATTATTATTATTAATATTATTATTATTCTTATTATTATTAGTATTATTATTATTATTATTATTATTTTTATTATTGTTATTATTATTACATACTAATATAATACTAAGTTGCCCACCAGATTTCCTCAGAGATGGGAGGAGCACATTGGCGGCGGTGTTGTTTATACTCCGCCCGATTACTGATTCCTATTCACCGAGCCAGAGCTGGCGGGCGGCGTGTTATGTGCCACGTTTTGTTTCCCATTGGGCGTACCGCTCAGCTGGGGAGTTGGAGATTTCATAAAAAGAAAGTTTGAGTGGAGAGCACACCTTTTCCTTCACATACAGTTATCTTAGACCATCTACTAGTATAATAGTTTGCACAAAAATACTCTACACTCTTTATAGGTTATTGTTATGTTGTTGTTTTTTTTTTTACTTCTCATCAGATTGTGCATTCAACTAATATACACTAATAGTGTGTTTATTATTATGTTTTATAGTATTATTTCGTAAAATATTGGGTAACACAATTATAGTCACTAGTATAGTCTATTATATTATTGGGGTTTATAGCAGTTTGTGGTCTAATAGTATCATGCTTTATGAGTGGTGTTCTATGTAGTGATGATTAGGCAATAAAATATGCTTTGGGTGTTTATAGCAGTTTGTGGTCTACTAGTATCATGCTTTATGGGTGGTGTTCTATGTAGTGATGATTAGGCCATAAAATATGCTTTTGGTTTATTGCTAACAAAATATACTTTGCTCTACCGCTGTAGTGCAATACATGGTGAAACTTACATACACCGTTAATAAAGTATTGATGGAAGAAGAAGTAAGAGGAAGAATTGTGGAGGTAATGAACAGTGAGACAATGTATAGCCTCCGGGATGGCGGCAGCGTTTCTGTTATTAATATATAATAAGACAATAGGAAAATATGTTGTTGTCTCTACCTGTATTATTACCTTTGCGATAGCATGGTTAAATTTGGGGAGGACAGAGGAAGGAGCAGGAGGTTAGGAAGGGATTTGTAGTGGGAGAGATAGTGTCTGTGATCCTCGGATCACCACTCCTCGGATTATGTCAGTTCAAGTTTAGAAGCTCAATCAACTTTCCCTGATTACGAATTGGCAACCTTTCGATTTACAACAGGTACCTACTTACTGCTACAGTAGGTAGGTGAACAGGGACCAAGGGGGCTAGGAAGAGTGTCCAAACAACTTGCCTGTGTGATGTAGTCGTGGCCAGAATTAGGTTAGGATACAGACACATCTGGCTAGTTAGTAACGCTGTACCCATACCGGAACACTCAGCATGTAAACTTTGTGATACACCTTTAAAGCACTATATTATTGAATGTGACACTGTCAAAGACATCTTGAACTATGTCATTACTTCATTGAGGACATTACATTCTTGCTGTTTATCCCAAATTGGCTAGCCCACACACTGATTAGTCAACAGTTAGAATATGACTCCAATGTATGCTGCTGGTAAATGTGTACTGTCAATGAACCAGAGTGAAAATAAGGTCGCCTCCCTTGCTGCTGCTGCTTCTGCTTCTGCTTCTGCTTCTGCGCCCTTCTAAGTCCCGTTTAAGTCCCCCACCCCAGGCCCCCACAACCGCCCTTCACATCTACACCATTCAAAATCAATTTCACTCAATTTGCACAGAGTGTTATCCTGCAAAACGTTGATGTCGTATATTTCTCTCTTTAAGTGATATCCTGTGGCTCCGAAAGGAGCCTGTTTGGTTAGGTTGTCTTGTGTGAACGAACCTTGGGTTCTTATTTCTTCTCTGTCTTCTTGGGGAGGAGCACAGCTTGGATGTTAGGAAGGACACCCCCTTGGGCAATGGTGACTCCAGACAGGAGCTTGTTCAGCTCCTCGTCATTGCGAATGGCAAGCTGAAGATGACGTGGGATAATGCGGGTCTTCTTGTTGTCGCGGGCGGCGTTACCGGCCAGCTCGAGCACTTCTGCTGCCAGGTACTCCATGACGGCTGCAAGGTACACAGGGGCACCTGCACCAACGCGCTCAGCATAGTTGCCCTTACGCAAGAGACGGTGGATTCTACCCACGGGGAACTGGAGTCCGGCCCTGCTAGAACGGGACTTTGACTTGCCCTTCACTTTGCCTCCCTTGCCGCGTCCTGACATGTTGCTGCTGCTGCTTTTCGTGATAGGAGTTAAATTTCCGCCCGCCACCTTGGTCTTTTATACCAAGCTCAGGATCAGGCCAGGTGGCCGTCTCGCGGACCCAACCAATGTAAGAGAGCCGTAGCTGCAGCCAGTCTGATCCTGAGCGGCCCGCTCGGTATATAAGGAAAAGTTAGTCGGGCCAGTTTTCAATTCTCTCGCTCCGCGCCACGAGTAACTGTGCCGCCATGCCTCCCAAAACTTCCGGAAAGGCTGCCAAGAAGGCTGGAAAGGCCCAGAAGGCCATTGCCAAGGGTGACAAGAAGAAGAAGCGCAGGAGGAAGGAAAGCTACAGCATCTACATCTACAAGGTACTGAAGCAAGTGCACCCCGACACAGGAGTCTCCTCCAAAGCTATGTCCATCATGAACTCTTTCGTGAACGACATCTTCGAGCGCATCGCTGCCGAGGCTTCCCGCCTGGCGCACTACAACAAACGCTCCACCATTACAAGTCGGGAAATCCAGACAGCTGTCCGACTCTTGCTGCCCGGTGAACTGGCCAAGCATGCCGTGTCTGAGGGCACCAAGGCTGTCACCAAGTACACCTCTTCCAAGTAAGAGGTTACTTGTGCACAACAAACACGCCATCCCACTACTACAACTTAATCGGCTCCTTCGGAGCCACAGTTACATGTTAAAGAGACAGTTACCGACACAAATATATTGAGAGGGAAATAAATAAAAAAAAATTATAATAATCTGCATTCTCTATTGGCGTAGAAACAGGACTAAATCGAAACATTATAAATAAATAAATAAATTTCTGCGTGGAGTACTTTTACACCCACTGCAAAGTGACATACATGGAGTGTGTTTGGGTTTCATTTCTTGTTTGCAGCACGCCTATTTCATGTAAACAATTCATTTTATTTTATTTTATTGAATTTTCTTTTATTTTAGTTATTTATTTACTTACTTATTCTTTATATATTAATTTGTTACTAGCTCTTGTTTTTTGCACCCACCCACCTCCCGAATTGATGACCTACTATACATTCGTGCCTGCACGACTGTTACCAACTTACCGTTAGGCGATTTGGGTAACCGAAATTAACGCTCTCCTACCACCAACCATTTCGATTGTCATGAAAATTATCTTCAGAACAGTTCTTTGGCCCTGAGAAGGGCCGAGTTATAGATGTCTGGTAGGTTTTGTTGTGCTTTTTCTTTTTCCCCAAGGAAGAGGACTTAAGCACGCTCTCCGCGGATGCGCCGGGCCAGCTGGATGTCCTTGGGCATGATGGTAACGCGCTTGGCGTGAATGGCACACAGGTTGGTGTCCTCGAAAAGACCCACCAGGTAAGCCTCAGAGGCTTCCTGCAGAGCCATGACGGCAGACGACTGGAAGCGCAGGTCAGTCTTGAAATCCTGGGCGATCTCACGCACCAGGCGCTGGAAGGGCAGCTTCCTGATGAGTAGCTCTGTGCTCTTCTGGTAACGACGGATCTCACGAAGGGCGACGGTTCCGGGCCTGTAACGATGGGGCTTCTTGACACCACCGGTGGCTGGGGCGGACTTGCGAGCTGCCTTGGTGGCAAGCTGCTTCCGTGGAGCCTTGCCTCCAGTGGACTTGCGGGCAGTCTGTTTAGTACGGGCCATCTCGACGACGAAATAGTCAATACGGGCGGCCCGGCAGGCGGGCGGGCTTATATACAGACATTCTCCACCTCAGTGGCCACCTCATTGGCCACGAGTGCCGCATGCGTCATCCGCAAGCTACGCCCCACCTCCAAGAGGGAGGGACGGCCTTGGATGAACGATACTACCGCTGCGTCCACAGCACGCCACCTACTCCCACCAAACCGTGGGCCCGAAACGGTGTTACAAATGCCAGCACTATGGACACACTGTAAACAAGTGTGAGGCGCAGGAAGACACCTGCTCCATGTGTGGCAGCCCTGGACACCGCTACACGGCCTGCCCCAACACAGAGAAAAAATGCGTTGCCTGTGGTGGCCCACACTCCTCCGCCGACCGGACCTGCCCCAGATGGAAGGAGGAATGCAGGGTAGCCAAGGCCCGTCTTGAGAAAAAACTGAGCTACAAAGAGGCCCTCCTTGCTGTACGCTCCCAAGAAAAGAAAAAACCAGCAGTAAAGAAAAACCAAGAAAAGAAAACTCAACAGAAGCAGCCCACCACACAGAACCAAGAACACCACGTGGCCCGTGGTGCTGAAGCCCACGCGGCCAGTGGTGCTGAAGCCCACGTGGTCAACCTCTCCCTCTCTGAATTCTTCCACACCTATGAGGACTTAAAATACGAGGAAGACGAACAAGAAGACCCAAACACAAACGAATGGACAATTCAAGAGAGCAAGAAGAGAAGGAGAGAGAGAAGAAAATCGACATCAAGCTAAGAAGACCAAGACATCCCCTCCACACAAGAAACCAAAACACAATCAAGCCGACCAAGCACTGAACATCCATTGCCCAACCCAACACGCACCTGACGCCTGACCTGACGCTTGACCTGACGCTTGACCTGACGCTAGAGCTGCTGGCCTTGTCTTGTCGCCTCCCTGCCGCGTCCAGCCGGGTTGTTGCTGCTGCCCCCATCTTATAATCCCTCACGCAAGCGGTGTTTAGCCACTGCATCTGTTCTCTCCTCCTAAAATTCACTTCAATCCTCCCTTTATTCTTCTCCTGAACCTCCTTCCCCCCTGTCACTAGCATTTTTCGATTCGATTCGGCGAAGCCACACCAGGACCACCTGTAGTAGCAACCACAACAACATGACTGGACGAGGCAAAGGAGGCAAGGGACTTGGAAAGGGTGGCGCCAAGCGTCATCGTAAGGTGCTTCGTGACAACATCCAGGGTATCACCAAGCCCGCCATTCGTCGTCTAGCTCGGCGTGGAGGTGTTAAACGTATATCCGGCCTCATCTACGAGGAGACCCGCGGCGTCCTCAAGGTGTTTCTGGAGAACGTCATCCGTGACGCCGTCACCTACACCGAGCACGCAAAAAGGAAGACCGTCACCGCCATGGATGTGGTTTATGCCCTGAAACGGCAGGGCCGCACCCTTTATGGTTTTGGTGGTTAATCAACCTGATGGACGGGCGCACACCACCACCACCACCACGACAAACAAATATACGGACCTAATTTTAGGTCCACATTTAAATCGCTAAAGAGTTGGTTAGACACTGAGTAAATCGTTGAAAATATATCCAATAACATGATCCTCTCTAATTCTGGACTTGTGGTATGAGTATAGGTTGTGTGTGAACGTGTTGGAACCACTTCCTAATAATTGTCAGTCAGTCAGTCAACATTCACCTAACCTCCAGGAACCTCACCTAACTTCCTGTAGCGTCACCGAACCTCACGAAATGTAACCCACTGTAGTTTATAATCTATCCTAACATGACATAACATAACCACGCACTATATTACTTCGGTAAGAGTAATGAGTTTTAATACGCAAAGTTGCAGTTAGCATTCATTCATACATACATACATACATACATACATAACATGCTAGTGGCAGGGGGGATTGAAGTGAATTTTAGGAGGATAGAATAGGTGCAGTGGCTAAACAGCGCTTGCGTGAGGGACTTTAAGCAGCAACTCGCCTGGATGCGGCAGGATAGAGTCAGGTCAAGCGTCCGGTGCATGTTGGGTTCCGCCATGTTTCTCAGTGTTTGGTCGGCTTGATTGTGTGTGTGTTGTTTTCTTGTTTGGAGGAAATGTCTTGGTATTCTTCTTCTTAGCTTGAAGTTGATTTTCTTCTAACTCTTCTCCTCTTGTTGTTCGTCTTCCCCGTGTCTGCTATCATTCTGTAAAGACTCTATATATGTATGTAGGTATGAGTGAGTAACAGTTGCCGGTTACAGTGATACTTCATATTCGCTGGTGTTGTACTGTATGGCTTCGGTATTTCTTAATATACAAACGGCACCGTTAGGGGATTGAGGTATTTAAAAACCAGCCTACATTACTTATATATAGAAATAAATAATGTGGCTTGGACAATAATGACGACTACTCTCTCCTACCTAACCCAAACAAGGGCTTTTCGAAAGTATACATTGGACACAATTGACTTAGTACATACATTGGTGGTTTAACAAAAGCCCTCATTAGAGAAAGGTGAAGGAGCACACAGTGAACATACAGATTAATGTTTGCACGCATAGATCATGTAAGGTGAGGTGTTGAACACCAGACACGTAGTGTAGTAACTCCCTCACAGATGGCGTTATGAGGGGCCTGATGATGTAGCAGTTACCTCACAGATGGTGTTATGAGGAACTTCACATGATGATGCTGTAGCAAAACATTCACTACGTGGTGTCGTAGCATCTTGGGGACACCACGTGGTCCACATGACTCACTCATTCAAGTGGGTGAGGTGTGGTCCCAGGCCTCTCTATCGTGGAGTCTCAGGGGAAGTATAACCGGGTACCTGGGACCTCACTGTGTGAAGGTGGTTAGCTAGCTTGGGTAAGACTCAACTGCCGAGTTGTTTTTCACTGAGTTAAGCACTGTTCACCACTATTCATCACTGGTTCCATTCCTTTGCCAAATGAGGTAGTACCTTATGGCAAGAACTTGTTGATAGTCCGGTGGGGAGGAGGGTTCAGGGGAGTGAGTTGGTATGGGCCAACATATAAATAATAATAATAATAATAATAATTAACGGTTTATTGAAAGAGCTTGGCAGCCAGAAGGCTGAAAATATACAGTTACATATTTGGGGAATGGGTTACGAATTACAAATAATATACAAGTAACATGAGTGACACAAATAAGACATATAATAACTAGCTGGGGAAAAGCTCAAACTACAGTTCATTTCAACATAGTGACAGTGCAAGGAGTAGTGTTTACTGGGAGTGAGTACACTGATTTATTACAAGTTATCGATAATTTTTACAATGGTTGGGACTGGGCTGTTCTTATAGAGATCAGTTCGTGCACGTATGGGCTGGATGCGGTTGTGGTGTCGAAGAGCAATTCTCGGACTAGGGATCTCAGGTGGTAGTAGGAGCCGGTGTCGGGGATGGTGTAGAAGCTTCTTACCAAATTTGCAGATGAGGTCGTGGTGATGGTCAGTGAGAGTCTAAAGGGTCGGTCAGTGTGTTGAGCGCTTCTTGATATGTGGAGTAGGAAGGGTAGAGAATAATCTTGCATGGCCTCTTTTGCACTTTTTCTAGGTGTTTACGTTGTGTGGCATTTAGGGAAGAAGACCAGGTGAGCTTGGGAAGTATGAATGTTGTGTAAACACTGAGGAGCTCGTGTGCAGGAACACCGAGGGACTTGAGTCGGCGTAGGAGGTGGAGACGGAAACTGGAGGATTTGATAACTTCACTGACGTGTGGTTTCTAATTTAGTTTGTTGTCTATATGTATGTGTGTGTGTGTGTGTATATACTACTGTACTTTTTAGATCCTCCTACGCAACCTAACCTATTATAGTTAAGTATAGTAGGCTATACACTATTTTGTTAGTATGTGTTATAAAATGTAATTGCATGTTATTATTATTAATATTATTATTATTAATATTATTATTATTCTTATTATTATTAGTATTATTATTATTATTATTATTATTTTTATTATTGTTATTATTATTACATACTAATATAATACTAAGTTGCCCACCAGATTTCCTCAGAGATGGGAGGAGCACATTGGCGGCGGTGTTGTTTATACTCCGCCCGATTACTGATTCCTATTCACCGAGCCAGAGCTGGCGGGCGGCGTGTTATGTGCCACGTTTTGTTTCCCATTGGGCGTACCGCTCAGCTGGGGAGTTGGAGATTTCATAAAAAGAAAGTTTGAGTGGAGAGCACACCTTTTCCTTCACATACAGTTATCTTAGACCATCTACTAGTATAATAGTTTGCACAAAAATACTCTACACTCTTTATAGGTTATTGTTATGTTGTTGTTTTTTTTTTTACTTCTCATCAGATTGTGCATTCAACTAATATACACTAATAGTGTGTTTATTATTATGTTTTATAGTATTATTTCGTAAAATATTGTGTAACACAATTATAGTCACTAGTATAGTCTATTATATTATTGGGGTTTATAGCAGTTTGTGGT
>NW_024751222.1:0-19942 GCF_018991925.1 Homarus americanus
TGGTATGCTGTGTAGGAGTGAGGGGAATTAGTATGCTGTGTAGGAGTGAGGATGGACTTGTAGTATTGTGTAGGGGTGAGGGGATGAACTTGGTACATTGTGTAGAGTGAGATGGACTTGCTATGTTGTGTAGGGAGTAAGGGAAGGACTTGCTATGTTGTGTAGGAGTGAGGGAACGACTTGTAGTATTGTGTAGGAGCAAGGAGGGAAGGACTTGTAGTATTGTGTAAGAGTGAGGGATGGACTTAGTATGTTGTGTAGAGTGAGGGAAGGACTTGTAGTATTGTGTAGGAGTGAGGAATGGACTTAGGCCTGTGTAGAGTGAGGGAAGGACTTGCAGTGTGATATAGAGTAAGGGAAGGACTTGTAGTATTGTGTAGGGAGTGAGGGATGGACTTGTAGTATTGTAGGGAGTGAGGGAAGGAACTTGGTATGTTGTGTAGGAGTGAAGGAAGGACTCTAGTCTTGTGTAGGGGTGGGGTGGGAAGGACTTGTAGTATTGTGTAGGAGTGGAGGGAAGGACTTGTAATATTGTAGGAGTGAGGGAACGACTTGCAGGATTGTGTAGAAGTGAAGGAAGGAAATGTAGTATTGTGTAGGAGTGACGGAAGGACTAGCAGGTTTCTGTAGGAGGGAAGGAAGGAACTGTAGTTTTGTGTAAGAGTGAGGGAAGGACTTGTAGTATTGTGTAAGAGTGAGGGAAGGACTTGTAAATGTGGTGTAGGAGTGAGAGAACGACTTGTAGTGTGGTGTAGGAGTGACGAAAGGACTTGTAGTTTTGTGTAGGAGTGAGGAAGGAATTGCAGTATTGTGTAGGAGTGAGGGAAGGACTTCTAGTATTGTGTAGGAGTGAGGGAAGAACTTCTAGTATTGTGTAGGAGTGAGGGATAGACTTGGTATGTTGTGTGCGATTGAGGGATGGACTTAGTATGTTGTGTAGGAGTGAGGGATGGACTTGTAGTATTGTGTAGGCATGAAGGATGGACTTGAAAGTTTTGTGTAGGAGTGAGGGAAGAACTTGTAGTTTTGTGTAGGAGTGAGGGATGGACTTGGTATATTGTGTGTGATTGAGGGATGAACTTGGTATGTTGTGTAGGAGTGAGACAATGACTTGCAGTATTGTGTAGGTGTTAGGGATAGACTTGTAGTATTGTGTAGGAGTTAGGGATGGACTTGTAGTATTGTGTAGGAGTTAGGGATGGACTCGTAGTATTGTGTAGGAGTTAGGGATGGACTATGTGTGTTGTGTGGGAGTGAGGGATGGACTTGGTATGTTGTGTAGGAGTGAGAGAATATCGTAGCAAATGCTCTATCTCATTCACCAGACTGAAAATAAAACACAAGTGTTTTATCTTTGGGGAGGGAGTTTTATAAGGCACTGAATTTATTTGATTGAGAGGTAATTACACTGCTTCTTCAGTAGGTAGGACTATATTTTATATATATTCCTGTATGTAAACTTGTCTAGTATATTATATATATATATATTAATTTAATGATAGGTATGTAATGAGTAAATCAGCTTAACGTTATGGATTTGTTAGGTAAAATAGTATGGTAATTGGCGGCATGGTATCCACATTGTGTGGGGCACGGCAAGTGCAGGGAGGTAGACGAGCCTGGCTGGTGATAGTGTGTGGTGCAAGTGTTGTAAAATTGGTCTGGACTCAGGATATATTTATATGGAGATAAATGGTGCATACTTTTCTAGTGTATGGTGAGGCTGAGGTTCGGGTTTGGGTTAATTTAGGCTGTGGTCATGTGTACTGTACTTAAATTGTTCCTTTACTTGACCTTTGTTTGTGGTCTCTTAACTTTATAATGCTAAGTTTCATTTCATGATTCATTTTCAACATGATACCTATATTTTGGGTTAATATGAGGGTTATTATTGAGAACCTGGTGGAGATAATATGAGTCATTATAGTGTTTACCCTGCTTGTTGTTGTGACCACTCGTGTGACTTGTGACTTGACTAGTGGTATATTCATGATAAAGAAGAGTGCTGGCATAACAGTATGAAGAAAGAGTGATTTTAATTCTTGTCGCCCTGCAATTTATAAAAAAAAAATATTTTTGGTTAATAAAATTTTAATTTCACAGGTATTAACACAAAATACTACTCCAGGGAGGATGAAGATCATAACTTGGTGTACAGATGACGAGGCAACATCAAGATGGACAAGAGGAACGATAAAGAGTACAGTAAAGGATGAACATTCTCTAAATAACTCGAAATAAATACGAAAACAGATTATAACAGTGTGTTGAAATCTTATCTACTGACTACTGTAGAGATACTGTAGCACTGTAGGAGTGAGGAAAGAACAAGCAATATTATGTAGGAGTGAGGGAAGGACATGCGGTGATTGGAGGTGTGAGGAAAGGACATGAAGTGATGTGTAGGAGTGAGGGAAGGATTGCAGTGTTCTCTAGAAATGAGGGAAGAATTTCTAGTATTGTGTAGGAGTGAGGGAAGGACTTGCAGTGTTGTGTAGAAGTGTGGGAAGGACTTCTAGTACTGTGTAGGAGTGAGTGAAGGACATGCGGTGTTGTGTAGGAGTGAGGAATACACATGAAGTGATGTGCAGGAGTGAGGGAAGGACTTGTAGTATTGTGTAGGAGTGAAGGAAGGACTTGTAGTATTGTGTAGGAGTGAGGGGAGGACTTGTAGTATTGTGTAGGAGTGAGGGGAGGACTTGCAATGTTGTGTAGGAGTGAGGAAAGGACTTGCACTGTTGTGTGGGAGTGAGGGAAGGATTGCAGTGTTGTAAAGAAATGAGGGAAGAACTTCTAGTATTGTGTAGGAGTGAGGGAAGGACGTGAAGTAATGTGTAGGAGTGAGGGAAGGACGTGCAGGGTTGTGTAGAAGTGAGAGAAGGACTTCCAGTGCTGTGTATAAGTGAGGGAAGGACTTGCAGTCTTGTGTAGAAATGAGGGAAGGACCTCTAGCATTCTGTATGAGTGAGCAAAGGACTTGCACTGTTGAGTAGGAGTGAAAGAAGGACTTGCAGGTTTGTGTAGGGGTGCGGGAAGGACTTCTAGTATTGTGTAGGAGTGAAAGAAGGTTTTGTTATATTGTGTAGGTGTGAGGGAAGGGCTTCCAGTATTGTGTATTAGTGAGGGAAGGACTTGCAGTGTTGTGTAGGAGTGAAAGAAGGACTTGCAGGGTTGTGTAAGAGTGAGGGAAGTACTTGTAGTAATGTGTAGGACTGAGGGAAGGACTTGCAGGGTTGTGTAGGAGTGAAGGAAAGACTAGCAGTTTTGTGTATGAGTGAGGGACGGACTTGCAGGGTTGTGTAGGAATGAGGGAAGGACTTGCAGTGTTGTGTGGGAGTGAAAAAAGGAATTGTAGTATTGTGTAGGAGTGAGGGAAGTACTTGCAGTGTTGTGTAGAAATGAGGGAAGGACTTCTAGTATTGTGTAGGAGTGAGGGAAGGACTTGCAGGGCTGTGTAGGATTGAGGGAAGGATTTGTAGTGTTGTGTAGGAGTGTGGGAAGGACTTGTAGACTATTGTATGAGTGAGGGAAGCACTTGTAGTGTGGTGTATGATTGATGGAAGTACTTGTAGTGTGGTGTATGAGTGATGGAAGTACTTGTAGTGTGGTGTAGGAGTAAGGGAAGGACTTACAGGGTTATGAAGTAGTGAGAGAAGGACTTGCAGAGCTGCGTAGGAATGAGGGAAGGACTTGTAGTGTGGTGTATGAGTGATGGAAGTACTTGTTGTGTGGTGTAGGAGTGAGGGAAGGACTTGTAGTTTTGTGTAGGAGTAAGGGAAGGACTTGTAGTTTGGTGTATGAGTGATGGAAGAACTTGTAGTGTGGTGTAAGAATAAGGGAAGGACTTAGAGGGCTGAGAAGTAGTGAGAGAAGGACTTGCAGGGCTGTGTAGGATTGAGGGAAGGATTTGTAGTGTTGTGTAGGAGTGAGGGAAGGACTTGTAGACTATTGTATGAGTGAGGGAAGCACTTGTAGTGTGGTGTATGAGTGATGGAAGTACTTGTAGTGTGGTGTAGTAGTGAGGGAAGGACTTGTAGTGTGGTGTAGGAGTAAGGGAAGGACTTACAGGGTTGTGAAGTAGTGAGAGAAGGACTTGCAGGGTTGTGTAGGATTGAGGGAAGGATTTGTAGTGTTGTGTAGGAGTGACGGAAGGACTTGTAGACTATTGGAGGAGTGAGGGAAGTACTTGTAGTGTGGTGTAGGAGTGAGGGAAGTCTTTGTAGTGTGGTGTAAGGGTGATGGAAGGACTTGTAGTGTGGTGTAGGAGTGAGGTAAGGACTTGTAGACTATTGCATGAGTGAGGGAAGTACTTGTAGTGTGGTGTAGGAGTGATGGAAGAAATTGTAGTATGGTGTAGGAGTAAGGGAAGGTCTTGTAGTGTGGTGTATGAGTGATGGAAGTACTTGTAGTGTGGTGTAGGAGTGAGGGAAGGACTTGTAGTGTGGTGTATGAGTGATGGAAGTACTTGAAGTGTGGTGTAGGAGTGAGGGAAGGACTTATATTGTGGTGTAGGAGTAAGGGAAAGACTTGTAGTGTGGTGTATGAGTGATGGAAGTACTTGTAGTGTGGTGTAGAAGTGAGGGAAGGGCTTACAGGGTTGTGAAGTAGAGAGAAAAGGCCTTGCAGGGCTGTGTAGTGTTGTGTATAAGTGAGGGAAGGACTTGTGGTGTTGTGTAGAAGTGAGAGAAGGACTTGCAATGTTGTGTAGGAGTGACGGAAGGACTTGCAGTATTGTGTAAGGGTGAGGGAAAGACTTGTAGTATTGTGTATGAGTGAGGGAAGGACTTGCAAAGTTGTGTAGGAGAGAGAAAAGGACTTGTAGCATCGTGTATGAGTGAGGGACGGACTTGTAGTGTTGTGTAGGATTGAGGGAAGGACTTGTAGTGTGGTGTATGAGTGAGGGAAGGACTTGCAAAGTTGTGTAGGAGAGAGAAAAGGACTTGTAGCGTCGTGTATGAGTGAGGGACGGACTTGTAGTGTTGTGTAGGATTGAGGGAAGGACTTCTAGTGTTGTGTATGAGTGAGGGAAGGACTTGTAGTGTGGTGTAGGAGTGACGGAAAGACTTGTAGTGTTGTGTAGGAGTAAGGGAAAGACTTGTAGTGTGGTGTAGGAGTAAGGGAAGGGCTTGTAGTGTGGTGTAGGAGTTTGGGAAGGACTTGTAGTGTGGTGTAGGAGTGAGGGAAGGACTTGTAGTGTGGTGTATGAGTGAGGGAAGGACTTGTAGTGTTGTGTAGGAGTGAGGGAAGGACTTGTAGTGTGGTGTACGAGTGAGGGACGGACTTGTAGTGTTGTGTATTAGTGAGGGAAGAACTTGTAGTGTGGTGTAGGAGTGAGGGAAGGACTTGAAGTGTGGTGTAGGAGTGAGGGAAGGACTTGTAGTATTGTGTAGGAGTGAGGGAAAGACTTGTAGTATTGTGTAGGCGTGAGGGATGGACTTGGTATGTTGTGTAGGAGTGAGGGATGGACTTGTAGTATTGTGTAGGCGTGAAGGATGGACGTGGTATGTTGTGTAGGAGTGAAGGAAGGACTTGTAGTATTGTGTAGGGGTGAAGGAAGGACTTGTAGTAATGTGTAGAAGTGAGGGTAGGACTTGTAGTATTGTGTAGGAGTGAGGGAAGGACTTGTAGTATTGTGTAGGAGTGAGGGAAGGACTTGTAGTATTGTGTATGATTGAGGGAAGGACTTGGTATGTTGGGTAGGAGTGAGGGATGGACTTGGTATGTTGTGTGGGAGTGAGGGATGGACTTGGTATGTTGTGTAGGAGTGAGAGAAAGATTTGTAGTATTGTGTAGGACTTACGGATGGACTTAAAGTATTGTGTAGGAGTTAAGGATGGACTTGATATGTTGTGTGGGAGTGAGGGAAGGACTTGCAGTATTGTGTAGGAGTGAGGGATGGACTTGGTATGTTGTGTAGGAGTGAGAGAATTTCGTAGCAAATGCTCTATCTCATTCACCAGACTGAAAATAAAACACAAGTGTTTTTATCTTTGGGGAGGGAGTTTTATATGGCACTGAATATATTTGATTGAGAGGTAATTACACTGCTTCTTCAGTAGGTAGGACTATATTTTATATATGTTCCTGTATGTAAACATTGTCTTGTATGTTATATATATTAATTTAAAATCGGTATGTAATAAGTAAATCGGCTTAACGTTGTGCATTTGTTAGGTAAAATTGTTTGGTAATTGGCGGCATGGTATCCACATTGTGTGGGTCACTGCAAGTGCAGGGAGGTAGACGAGCCTGGCTGGTGATAGTGTGTGGTGCAAGTGTGGTAAAATTGGTCTGGACTCAGGATATATTTATATGGAGATAAGTAGTGTATACTTTTGTACTTTTCTAGTGTATGGTGAGGCTGAGGTTCGGGTTTGGGTTAATTTAGGCTGTGGTCATCTGTACTGTACTTAAATTGTTCCTTTACTTGACCTTTGTTTGTGGTCTCTTAACTTTATAATGCTAAGTTATGCATTTCATGATTCATCTTCAACATGATACCTATATTTTGAGTTAATCTGAGTGTTATTATTGAGAACCTGTTAGAGATAATATAAGAGTCATTATAGTGTTTACCCTGCTTGTTGTTGTGACCACTCGTGTGACTTGACTAGTGGTAAATTCTTGATAAAGAGGAGTGCTGGCATAGCAGTATGAAGAAAGAGTGATTAAAATTCTTGTCGCCCTGCAATATATACAAAAAAAACTATTTTTGGTTAATAAAATTATAATTTCACAGGTTTTACAGAAAATACTACTCCAGGGAGGATGAGGACCATAACTTGGTGTACACATGACGAGGCAACATCAAGATGGACAAGAGAAACGATCAGGAGTACAGTAAAGGATGAACATTCTCTAAATAACTCAGTCTACCAAACATGACAGGAAGTTGTATTGTATATATGTAAGTGCTGGTTAAATACGTCCACATAAATACGAAAACAGATTATAAAAGTGTGTTGAAATCTTATCTACTGACTACTGTAGAGATACTGTAGCACTGTAGGTGTGAGGAAAGAACAAGCAATATTATGTAAGAGTGAGGGAAGGACATGCGGTGATGTGGAGGAGTGAGGAAAGGTTATGCGGTGTGGTGTAGGAGTGAGGGAAGGACTTGCAGGGTTGTGTAGACGAGGGAAGGACTTCTTGTATTGTGTTGGATTGAGGGATGGACTTGCAGTGTTGTGTAGAGGTAAGGGAAGGACTTCTAGTATTGTGTAGGAGTGAGGGAAGGACTTGCAGTGTTGTGTAGAAATAAGGGAAAGAATTCTAGTATAGTGTAGGAGTGAGGGAAGGATTTGCAGGGTTGTGTAAGAGTGACGGAAGTACTTGTAGTAATATGTAGGACTGAGGGAAGCACTTGCAGGGTTGTGTTGGAGTGAAGGCAGGGCTTGCAGGGTTGTGTAGGAGCGAGGGAAGGACTTGCAGGGTTGTGTAGGAGTGAAGGAAAGACTAGCAGGTTTGTGTAGGAGTGAGGGAACGACTTGCAGGATTGTGTAGAAGTGAAGGAAGGAAATGTAGTATTGTGTAGGAGTGACGGAAGGACTAGCAGGTTTTTGTAGGAGGGAAGGAAGGAATTGTAGTTTTGTGTAGGAGTGAGGGAAGGACTTGTAGTATTGTGTAAGAGTGAGGGAAGGACTTGTAAATGTGGTGTAGGAGTGAGAGAAGGACTTGTAATGTGGTGTAGGAGTGGCGAAAGGACTTGTAGTTTTGTGTAGGAGTGAGGGAAGGACTTTTAGTATTGTGTAGGAGTGAGGGAAGGACTTCTAGTATTGTGTAGGAGTTAGGGATAGACTTGGTATGTTGTGTGCGATTGAGGGATGGACTTGAAAGTTTTGTGTAGGAGTGAGGGAAGAACTTGTAGTTTTGTGTAGGAGTGAGGGATGGACTTGAAGTTTTCTGTAAGAGTGAGGGAAGGACTTGTCGTATTGTGTAGGCGTGAGGGATGGATTTGGTATGTTGTGTAAGAGTGAAGGAAGGACTTGTAGTATTGTGTAGGGGTGAGTGAACATCTTGTAATATTGTGCAGAAGTGAGGGATGGACTTGGTATATTGTGTGTGATTGAGGGATGAACTTGGTATGTTGTGTAGGAGTGAGAGAAGGACTTGCAGTATTGTGTAGGTGTTAGGGATTGACTTGTAGTATTGTGTAGGAGTTAGGGATGGACTTGTAGTATTGTGTAGGAGTTAGGGATGGACTTGTAGTATTGTGTAGGAGTTAGGGATGGACTATGTGTGTTGTGTGGGAGTGAGGGAAGGATTTGCAATATTGTGTAGGAGTGAGGGATGGACTTGGCATGTTGTGTAGGAGTGAGAGAATTTCGTAGCAAATGCTCTATCTCATTCACCAGACTGAAAATAAAACACAAGTGTTTTATCTTTGGGGAGGGAGTTTTATAAGGCACTGAATATATTTGATTGAGAGGTAATTACATTGCTTCTTCAGTAGGTAGGACTATATTTTATATATATTCCTGTATGTAAACTTGTCTAGTATATTATATATATATATATATATATATATATATATATATATATATATATATATATATATATATATATATATATATATATATATATATATATATATATATATATATTAATTTATAATAAGTATGTAATAAGTAAATCAGCTTTGTTGCATTTGTTAGGTAAAATAGTATGGTAATTGGCGGCATGGTATCCACATTGTGTGGGTCACGGCAAGTGCAGGGAGGTAGACGAGCCTGGCTGGTGATAGTGTGTGGTGCAAGTGTGGTACAATTGGTCTGGACTCAGGATATATTTATATGGAGATAAGTGGTGTATACTTTTGTACTTTTCTAGTGTATGGTGAGGCTGAGGTTCGGGTTTGGGTTAATTTAGGCTGTGGTCATGTGTACTGTACTTAAATTGTTCCTTTACTTGACCTTTGTTTGTGGTCTCTTAACTTTATAATGCTAAGTTTCATTTCATGATTCATTTTCAACATGATACCTATATTTTGGGTTAATATGAGGGTTATTATTGAGAACCTGGTGGAGATAATATGAGTCATTATAGTGTTTACCCTGCTTGTTGTTGTGACCACTCGTGTGATTTGTGACTTGACTAGTGGTAAATTCATGATAAAGAAGAGTGCTGGAATAACAGTATGAAGAAAGAGTGATTTTAATTCTTGTCGCCCTGCAATTTTTAAAAAAAATATTTTTGGTTAATAAAATTTTAATTTCACAGGTATTTAACACAAAATACTACTCCAGGGAGGATGAAGATCATAACTTGGTGTACAGATGACGAGGCAACATCAAGATGAACAAGAGGAACGATAAAGAGTACAGTAAAGGATGAACATTATCTAAATAACTCGAAATAAATACGAAAACAGATTATAACAGTGTGTTGAAATCTTATCTACTGACTACTGTAGAGATACTGTAGCACTGTAGGAGTGAGGAAAGAACAAGCAATATTAAGTAGGAGTGAGGGAAGGACATGCGGTGATTGGAGGTGCAGGAAGAGACATGAAGTGATGTGTAGGAGGAGGGAAGGATTGCAGTGTTCTTAGAAATGAGGGAAGAATTCTAGTATTGTGTAGAGTGAGGGAAGGACTTGCAGTGTTGTGTGAAGTGGAGGGAAGGGACTCTAGTACTGTAGGAGTGAGTGAAGGACATGCGGTGTTGTGTAGAGTGAGGAAGACACATGAAGTGATGTGCAGGAGTGAGGGAAGGACTTGAGCATTGTGTAGGAGTGAAGGAAGGACTTGTAGTGTTGTGTAGGAGTGAGGGGAGGACTTGTAGTATTGTAGAGTGAGGAGGACTTTGCAAATGTTGTGTAGGAGTGAGGAAAGGACTCTGTACTGGTTGTGTAGGAGTGAGGGAAGGATTGCAGTGTTGTGTAGAAATGAGGGAAGGAATCTTAGTATTGTGTAGGAGTGAGGGAAGGACTTGCAGTGTTATGTAGAATGAGGGAAGGACGTCTAGTTTTGTGTAGGAGTGAGGGAAGGACATGCGGTGTTGTGTAGGAGTGAGGAATACATATGAAGTGATGTGTAGGAGTGAGGTGAAGGACTTAGTATTGTGTGTAGGAGTGAAGGAAGGACTTGTAGTATTGTGTGCAGGGAGGAGGGGAGGACTTGTAGAATTGTGTAGGAGTGAGGGGAGGACTTGCAATGTTGTGTAGGAGTGAGGAAAGGACCTGCAGTGTTGTGTAGGAGTGAGGGAAGGACTTGCAGTGTTGTGTATAAGTGGAGGGAAGGACTTTTAGTATTGTATAGAAGGAGGGGAAGGACTTGCAGGGTTGTGTAGAAATGAGGGAAGGACTTTAGTGTTGCATAGGAGGGAAAGAAGCGACTTGCAGGGTTGTGTAGGAGTGAGGAAGGACTTGCAGGGTTGTGTAGGAGTGAGGAATGACTTGTAGGGTTGTGTAGGTTTGAGGAAATGACTGTGCGGGCTGTGTAGGAGTGGGAGGGAAGGACTTGCAGGGCTGTGTAGGAGTAAGGAGACACAGGGTTGTGTAGGAGTGGGAGGGAAGGACTTGCAGGCTTGTGTAGCAGTGAGGAAAGGACTTGTAGTGTGGTGTGAGGAGTGAGGGAAGGACTTCAAGTGTGTGTGACTGAGGGAAGGATTTGTAGTGTGGTGTAGGAGTGAGGGAAGGAACTGTAGTGTTGTGTAGGAGTAAGGAAGGAATTGCAGTGGTGTAGGAGTGAGGGAAGGATTCTGTAGTATGGTGTAGGAGGAGGGAAGGACTTGTGTGTGGGTGTAGGAGTGAGAGAAGGACTTGTAGTGTGGTGTAGGAGAGGGGAAGGACGTAGTGTATTGTAGGAGTGAGGGAAGGACGTGTGTTGTGTATGAGTGGGAGGGAAGGACTTGTGCATTGTGTGGGAGTGAGGGAAGGGACTCAGGTTTGTGTAGGAGTAAGAGAAGGACTTCATACAGGCTTGTGAAGCAGTGAGGAAGGACTCTGCAGGGTTGTGTAGTAGTGAGAGAAGGACTGTGGTGTAGGGAGGTGGGAAGGACTTAGACTATTGTATGAGTGGAGGGGAAGGACTTGTAGTGTGGTGTATGAGTGAGGGAAGGACTTGTAGTGTTGTGTAGAGTGTGGAAAGACTTGTAGGGTATTGTATGAGTGGGAGGGAAGACTTGTAGTGGTGTATGAGTGAGGGAAGTACTCTGTAGTGTGGTGTAGGAGTAAGGGAGGACTTTTACAGGGTTATGAAGTAGGAGAGAAGGACTTGCAGAGTGGCGTGTAGGAATGAGGGAAGGACTTGCAGGTGTAGGAGTGAGGGAAGGACTTGTAGTGTTGTGTAGGAGTGATGGAAGGAATTGCAGGGTGTGTAGTAAGTGAGGGAAGGACTTGTAGTTTGGTGTAGGAGTGATGGAAGGACTTGTAGTGTGGTGTAGGAGTGAGGGAAGGATTTGTAGTGTTGTGTAGGAGGGAAGGACTTGTAGGTTGGTGTATGAGTGATGGAAGAATTCTATGGTGGTGTAGAGTGGGGAGGACCAGAGGGTTGTGAAGGAGTGAGGGAAGGACTTGCAGGGTTGTAGGATTGAGGGAAGGATCAGAATGTTGTGTAGGAGTGAGGAAGGACTTGTAGTGTATTGTATGAGGAGGGAAGGACTTGTAGTGTGTGTAGGAGTGATGGAAGGACTTGAGTGTTGTGTAGGAGTGAGGGAAGGACTTAGGTGTTGTGTAGGAGTGAGGGAAGGACTTACAGGTTGTGGAAGAGTGAGGGAAGGACTTCAGGATGTGTAGGATTGAGGGAAGGATTTGTAGGTGTGTAGGTGATGGAGGAAGGACTTGTAGTGTATTGTAGAGTGAGGGAAGGACTTGTAGTGTGGTGTAGGAGTGAGGGAAGTACTTGTAGTGTGGTGTAGGGGTGAGGGAAGGAATTGTAGTGTGTGTAGGAGTGAGGTAAGGACTTGTAGACTGTTGTATGAGTGAGGGAAGGACTTGTGGTGTGGTGTAGGAGAGTGGGAAGGACTTACAGGGTAATGAAGTAGTGAGAGAAGGACTTGCAGGGTGTGTAGGAGGATGGAAGGACTTAGGCGTGGGTGTAGGAGTAAGGGAAGGACTTGCAGTGGTGTATGAGTGATGGAAGCACTTGTACTGTGTGGTGGAGTGAGGGAAGGACTTTATTGTGGTGTAGGAGAAGGAAGGACTTGTAGTGTTGTGTAGGAGGATGGAAGTACTTGTAGTAGTGTGTATGAGTGAGGGAAGGACTTGTAGTGTGGTGTAGAAGTGAGGGAAGGACTTGCAGGGTTGTGTAGGAGTGAGAGAAGGACTTGCAGGTGTGTAGTGGTGTATAAGTGAGGGAAGGACTTGTAGTGTTGTGTAGAAGTGAGGGAATGACTTAGTGTGGTGTATGAGTGAGAAGGACTTGCAGTGTTGTGTAGGAGAGAGAAAAGGACTTTGTAGTGTTGTGTATGAGTGAGGGAAGGACTTGTAGTGTTGTGTAGGATTGAGGGAAGGACTTGTAGTGTGGTATGAGTGAGGGAAGGACTTGCATGGTGTAGGAGGATTTGAAGGAGCCTGTAGTGTTGTGTAGAGTGAGGGAAGGACTTGTAGTGTTGTGTAGGGAGTGAGGAAGGACTTAGTGTGGTGTAGGAGTGAGGGAAGGACTTGTGTTGTGTAGGAGTGAGAGAAGGACTTGTAGTGTTGTGTAGGAGTGAGGGAAGGACTTGCAGTGTTGTGTAGGAGTGAGGGAAGGACTTGTAGGGTTGTGTGTAGGAGAGAGAGAAGGATTCTTGTAGTGCAAGAGTAGGAAAGATCTTGTAGTGTTGTTAGAGTGAGGGAAGGACTTGCAAGATTGTGTAGGAGTGGGAGAAGGACTTGTAGTGTTTGTGTAGATAGTGAGGGAAGTACTTGTAGGTGTGTGTAGGAGTGAGGGACGGACTTGCAGGCTGTGTAGGAGTGTAGGGAAGGACTTGTGGTATGTGTAGGAGTGAGGAAGGACTTGTGGTTGTGTAGGAGTGAGTGAAGGACTTGTAGTGTGTGTGTAAGATTAAGGAAGGACTTGTGCAGTGTTGTGTAGGAGTGAGGGAAGGACTTGTTAGTGTTGTGTATGGAGTGAGGGAAGCTGACTTGTAGTGTTGTGTAGGAGGAGGGAAGGACTTGTAGTGTGTTGTAGGAGTGAGGGAATGATTGTAGTGTGTGGTGTGTATGAGTGATGGAAGGACTTGCGGTGTTGTGGAGGAGTGAGAGAAGGACTTGAGTAGTTGTAGGAGTGAGGGAAGGACTTGCAGGTTGTGTGTAGGGGAGAGGAAAGGACTTGTAGTGTTGGTGTATGAGTGAGGAAGGGCTTGTAGTGTTGTGTAGGGGTGAGGGAAGGACTCTAGTGTGGTGTAGGAGTGAGGGAAGGACTTGTAGTGTTGTGTAGAGTGAGGGAAGGACTTGAAGTTGTGTAGGATTGAGGGAAGGACTCAGTGTGGTGTAGGAGTGAGGGAAGGACTTGTGTGTGGTGTAGGAGTGAGGAAGGACTTGTAGTGTTGTGTAGGAGTGAGGGAAGGACTCTATAGGAGGACTATATAGACTTGTGGCGTTGGAAGCTTATAACTTAATACACTGTTGTAATTTATGTATTTGGTAACTAGACAGTCAGGAAGTATTTTGTTCAATTTAATTATTTTGACTTTAGTTTCATCTTATTTGCAAACAAAATATTTTATTCTTCCTCAGTGAAATACAAGATGTTAGTTTAAGATTTTACTGTAAAATTGAGTAATTATTACAGCTTTACAACTTATTTGTAAATCAATGAGCATTTCCTGTAAAACTTTTGAAATTGTAAAAAAATTGTATATGTTGTAAATGTTCTGAGTGCAGTATGTCACTCCTAGGGGCTATGTGAGGCCCCCAGGGCTTACATGCTGCCGCCACGGACTGTTTGGCTAATTAGGGCTGTGTGATGATCATAGGTGGTTGTGTAATGGATGCATGACTATGTAAGGTTGTCAAGTAGTCTGATCCAACCAGAGGCTGTTTTATGGCTATATTGTGAATATCAATCTTTGAGATGTGTGAGGCTCTTTAGAGAGCTACTGTACTTGTGACTGAGGGGTTAATTGATGTTCTAATGTCTGTGTACAGAAAAGATGAATATATCCTAAATAAGTCAGCCCACCGACATGACAGGAAGTTGTATTGTGTATAATATTTACTGTTGGTTCGACAAGTCTTTATAAATGCTAAAATAGATTATAACGGTTATTGAAAGTTTATTCACTGATTACTGTAGGCTGAGGAAGGACATGCAGTATTGTGTAGTATTGAGGAAGGATCAGTATTGTGTAGGATGAGGGAAGGACTCGGGGTTGTGTAGGACCTAGAAGGACATGTAGTGATGTTCGTAAATGAGAGAAGGACTTGCTGACCTCTAATGAATGAGAGGGACTTTGTGGTGGGATGAGAGGAGGATTTACTGACTCAAGTTATGAGGAGAGGAGGACTTACTGACCTACTAAGGAGTGAGAGGAGGACTTACTGACCTAAGGAGTGAGAGGAGGATTTGCAGATTTATAGGTGTGAGAGGAAGGACATGCAATGTTGTGTAGGTAAGGGAAGGACTTGCTGTGTGGAGTGAGGGTAGGATGTATGTGTTGTGTAGGATTGAGGGAATGACTTACTGTGTTTTGTAGGAGTGAAGGAAGACCTGTGTGTGTAGTATGAGTGGGAAGGACTCTTGTGATTTATAGGAGTGGAGAAGGACCACTGTGATGTGTAGGAGTGAGGGAAGGTCTGCTGTGATGTGTAGGAGGTGGGAAGTAATCACTGAGTGTAGGGGTGAGGGAAGGACTCACTGTGATGTGTAGGAGGAGGGAAGGACTCATAGATGTGTAGATGGGAAGGACTCACTGAGTTGTAAGGGTGAGGGAAGGACTCACAGATGTGTAGGGAGTGGAGGGAAGGACTCTGCGGATGTGTAGGGAGGAGGGAAGGACTGACTGTGATGTGTAGAGTGGGGAAGGACACACTGTGATGTGTAGAGTGTGGAAGGACTCACTGTGATGTGAGAGGTGGGTTGACCTCACTGAGTTGTGGAAGGGGTGAGGAAAGGACTCATGTGAGGGGTGTGAGGAGTGGGGAAGGACCTCTGTGATGTGTAGGGGGAAGGCCTCGGGATGTGTAGGGGTGAGGGAAGGACTCACTGTGATGTGCAGGAGTGTGGAAGGACTCACTGAGTTGTAGGGTGAGCAAAGGACTCACTGTGAGGTAGTAGGAGTGGAGGAAGGACTCAGTGTGATGTGAAGGAATGAGGGAAGGTCTCTGCTGTGATGTGTAGGAGTGAGGGAAGGACTCACTGTGATGTGTAGGAGAGTGGGAAGGACTCACTGTGATGTGTAGGGAGGTGGTAAGGACTCACTATGATGTGTGAAGGAGTGAGGAAGGACTCACTATGATGTGTAGGAGTGAGGGAAGGACTCCTGTGAGGTGGTGGGGTGAGGGACGGACTCACTGTGTGGTGTAGGAGAGGAAGGACTCACTGTGAGGTGGTGAGTGAGGGTAGGACTCACTGTGAGGTGTAGGAGGGAGGGAAGGACTGACTGTGAGGTGTAGGAGGGAGGAAGGACTGTGAGGTGAAGTGAAGGGCTCTGTCTCACCAATGAGGCAGACTACTGGTGATGACGTCATTGTTTTGTGGTCTGTTCCACCATTGATGTAGACTACTAGTGGTGACGTGCACTGCTGTGGTCCACCAATGGAATGCCTAAAGTGACTTTCAGCTCACTTAAAAAGTTAAATGCAGAGAACTTGTGACACAATGTTACAAGCAAGTTGTAATGATTTAATAAGAACTAAAATTACAGTAGACTCAACCAGCATCTTAATCCAGTGCCAGCAAGCATAAATAGTTCGTTATACTAGCGGTAATAAAACTGAAGTAATGAGGTCAACAATGTCATACGTTGAAGTTACGAGATTTTGTACAGTAGTTTCCATCTTCATTTGTATAACACAATGTTTAATCTAGCTGGCACACTGGAAATAAAAGATGCCAGTTTAAGAATTTACCTTAATTATCAGTTAGTTATTTATTACGTGTTCACAACTTACTTTGTAAATAATGAATTTTTCCCTGACAAACTTTGTAATTGTATTTGTTTTGTTTTTCAAATGTTATACATATTAAAAATTCAATTGGCTACAGTGTATCTCAAGGATAAGTGATGTTTGTGGCAACTTGGGATGTGTGAGGCTCTAAAGAGTACCTGTGCCTCTGAGGAGTTTATATAACTGAAGCTAGTGTACAGCTAGTAAGTGGCTATGTATGACACTAGTTGGCCTGTCACTGCTAGGGACAGTGATGTGCTGCCAAGGGCTGGGTGCCGAGGCTTGTCTGAGCCCCTACTATAGAGATAGGAGAGAGACGTCGACCGTGCACACTGGAGCCTTTGCATGATCAGAGGTTGGTCGCCTTTTTAGGACCCTGCGTACACAGGTTGTAGTACCAAGGGCAACCTAACCTAGCAGTAACCTGGTGTCAATCATTACAATAAATATTTGTATAGTAACTTAATGTGTCGTATAAATGAAAAATAACTTTTCTTTGTTTATAATAATCCTAATAAAAAGTTGAAACCAAAGGGTTCCAAAGGCAAAAATTATAAGAGTACCTTTTATACTTTCCCGAAAAGTAGAAAATCTACGTCACCGAAAAGTAGATACTTATGATCTTTGAGAATCTGAATTTACGATCTTTTTAATTGTCGTAAGTTCGAACTTAAGAGAAAAAATAACGTAAGTATATATTCTTACGATCTTTTCAGAATTAGAAAACTGTGTTCGATTCTCAAAGATCGTAAGTATCTACTTTTCGGGAAGTAGGATATATATTTGGGAAAGTAGATTATCGACTTTTTGAAGTAGATTATCGACTTTTGGGAAATTATTACCTAAATTTTCTGAAGTAGATATCATAGAAAACGGGAAATTTGTATCACAGAAAATGGGAAAATATCTACTTGTTATGAAAAGTAGATTATCCGCTTTCGGAAAGTAGATTATCGACTTTTTGTGGAAGTAGATTATCGATTTTGGGAAAATATTACCTAATTTTTGAGGTAGATTATCATAGAAAACGGAAAATTTATATCATAGAAAATGGAAATATCTATTTTGGTTGTTTTTTGGTGTTATCTACTTTCGGTAAAGTAGATTATCGACTTTTTGTAGTATAGATTATTAATTTTTGGGAAAATATTACCTAATTTTCTGAAGTAGATTATCATAGAAAACGGAAATTTGTATCACAGAAAAATTAAATACTATCGGAAAGTTGGTTATCTACTATCATAGAAAACGGAAATTTGTATCATAGAAAAATGGGAAATATCTACTTTCCGAAAGTTGTTATCTATTTCCCGAAAAGTAGGATTTTTCACTTTTTTCGGTAAAGTGATTATCGACTCTTTGGGGAAGTAGATTATCAACTTTTGGGGAAAATATTACCTAATTTTGGAAGTAGATTATCATAGAAAACGGATATTGTATCACAGAAAATGGAAATATCTACTTCCGGGAATAGTTTATCTACTTTCGAAAAGTAGATTATCTACTTTTCGGTAAAGTAGATTATCGACTTTTTGGGGAAGTAGATTATCAACTTTTTTGGAAAATATTACCTAATTTTCTAATTAGATTATCATAGAAAACGGGAAATTTGTATTACAGAAAATGGGAAATATCTACTTTCCGGAAAGTTGGTTATCTATTTTCCGAAAGTAGATTATCTTACTTTTCGGTAAAGTAGATTATCGACTTTTTGGGGAAGTAGATTATCAACTTTTTGGGAAAATATTACCTAATTTTCTGAATTAGATTATCATAGAAAACGGGAAATTTGTATTACAGAAAATGTGGGAAATATTTACCGGAAAGGTTATATCTACTTATATCATAGAAAATGGAAATTTATATCATAGAAAATGGGAAATATCTACTTTCCGTAAAGTTGGTTATTTATTTCCAGAAAAGTAGATTATCTACTTTTCGGTAAAGTAGATTATCGACTTTGTGAAGTAGATTATCAACTTTGGGAAAATATTAATTTAATTTTCTGGAATTTTTGATTATCATAGAAACGGGAAATTTGTATCACAGAAAATGTGGAAATATTTACTTTCCGGGAAGTTGGTTATCCTTATCATGAAAACGGGAAATTTATATCATATGAAAATGGGAAATATCTACTTTTCCGGGAGTTGGTTATCTACTTCCGGAAAGTAGATTATCTTACTTTTTCGGTAAAGTGATTATCGACTTTTGGGGAAGTAGATTATCAGCTTTTGTGAAATATTACCTAATTTTGGCGAAAGATTGATTATAGAAAACGGGAAATTTGTCACAGAAAATGGGAAATATCTACTTTCTGAAAGTTGGTTTCTGAGTTCACGGTGTTTTGGGGTGTTTGTTTTGTGTTTGTTTTGGGTTTTTTTTGGGTGTTGTCATAGAAACGGAATTTATATCATAGAAAATGGGAAATATCTACTTTCCGGGAAAGTTGGGTTATTTATTTCCGAGGTGATTATCTACTTTTCGGTAAAGTAGATTATCGATTCTTTTGGGGAAGTAGATTATCGATTTTGGGGTGTAAATATTACCTAATTTATTAATGTAGATTATATAGAAAACGTGATTTGTATCATGAAATGTAAAATATTATTTTCCGGGAAAGTTGGTTATTATTTCTTCCGAAAGTAGATTATCTATTTAGTAGATTATCGACTTTTGGGGAAGGATATCAACTTTGGGGAAAATATTATCTAATTTTCTGAATTTGATTATCATAGAAAACGGGAAATTTGTATAACAGAAAATGGAAATATCTACTTTTCGGGGTTTGGTTTTTTTGGGTTTTTTTTGTGGTTTTTCGAAAGTTGGTTATTTTCCGTAAAAGTAGATTATCTATTTTTCGGGAAAGTAGATTATCGACTTTTGGGGAAGTGATTATCAACTTTGTTGTATTACCTAATTTTATGGAATTGATTATCATAGAAAACGGGAAATTTGTATCACAGAAAATGGGAAATATCTACTTTCTGGGAAAGTTTGTTATCTCTATCATAGAAAACGGAAATTTATATTATAGAAAAGGGAAATATCTACTTTCCGGAAAGTTAATATTTATTTCTTCCAGAAAGTAGATTATCTAATTTTCGGTAGCGATTATCGACTTTTGGGAAGTATTTATCAAGTTTTGGAAAATATTACCAATTTTCTTAATTAGATTATCATAGAAAACGGGAAATTTGTATCACAGAAATGGGAAATATCTATATTTTCCGGGAAAGTTGGTTATTTATTTCCGAAAGTAGATTATCTACTTTTCTGAAGTAGATTATCGATTCTTGAAGTAGATTATCGATTTTGGAAAATATTACCTTATTTTATGAGTTTGATTATCATAGAAAAACGGTATATTTAGAAAATGGGAAATATCTACTTTCCGAAGTTGGTTTTCTTTCTTCCGAAGTAGATTATTTACTTTCGGTAAAGTAGGATTTGACTTTTTGTGGAAGTAGATTATCAATTGGGGAAAATATTACCTAATTTCTTAATTAGATTATCATAGAAAACGGGAAATTTGTATCACAGAAAATGGGTTTTACTTTCGTGAAAGTTGGTTATCTACTTATCATAGAAAACGGAAATTTATATCATGAAAATGGAAGTTTACTTTCCGAAGGTTATTATTTTCTTTTAGAAGTAGATTATTTACTTTTCGGTAAAGTGATTATCGACTTTTGGGGAAGTAGATTATCAACTTTTGTGAAAATATTGCCTAATTTTCTGAATTAGATTATCATAGAAAACGGGAAATTTGTATCACAGGTATCGGGAAATATCTACTCTCTGGGGAAAGTTGGTTATATTATAATTTATCATAAGAAAACGGAAATTTATATCATAGAAAATGGAAATATCTACTAGCTAACAATGCAACCGAACGAAGCTAACAACA
>NW_024751223.1:0-17569 GCF_018991925.1 Homarus americanus
CGTTCTTTCTGCAACTTCCGACCCCTTACCTTGCTGGCAGACTGGACAACGAAGGTCTTGGAAGGTAACTTTTTCCAGAAAAGACCAGATTCGTCCATGTTAAACACCTGGTCGTCACTGTATTATCCTTCCTCCATAATCTCACGTAAAAACGGAGGAAAATCTCTAGCCGCCACACGGTCAGCACTCGCTTCCTCACCACCAATGTTGATGTTGGTGATCTTGTTCCTCTTCTTAAACCTATGCAGCCAACCAGAGGAAGCATTGAAGGGTTTGGGCTCTGCAATTCCCAGTTTACGTGACACTGCTGCGTATAGCTCACGTGCGTACTCCTGCACTGAGCGCGTGTCCACCGCCATGTTGCGTCGCGCCTGACGCACCAAATAACTCACCAGCAAAGTTTCCACTTTTGCCAGCACCCTGTTCTGGCAATACCTGATAGATGAAGCACCTGCAGACTGTGATTTTCATGTGGTCTTTGATCTTGGCTGCATCCTTCTTGATCGTACGAATCGTAGATTCGTTGACGCCATGCTGGCGCGCGAGATCAACTTGCCGTCTTCCTTTCTCCAAATCTTGAACAATTTGGTACTTCACCTCGTAGCTTAATGAACGTCGTGTCTTCTTTGGCTTAGTGCCGCTGGGTCCAGGTAAGGAAAGGTCTCTCTCTGGGGGCGATGGTGGTCCGGCGGAAGCCATTTTACGGAACAATGGATGCGCGTTAACACGGTGTGGCCTTGAGGGATCAAACTGCCGCAGCTAGGTCAAGCATCGTCTCTCCTCCCTCCCTCCCCGGGGTGGTCACGTCATAATACTTTAAGCCAATTACAGCTAGCAGCAGAGGGGGGTAGGGATGCATGGCCAATCACAGTCCGATACGTCATATGACGTCAGTGATAACGCAACAAAGACACACACTGCGCAACCTTACCGCGCGGCTTGCCCAAGCGGAGGGAGGAGGAGGGAGAGGCGAGGAGCACAGGCAGGCAGGCAGGCGGGTGGCGCGTGGGCAAAATCTAAAAATAGCATCTCGAGCCGGACACTCACCGCGTATATGTGGAAAAAATCCGTGTTAAGTGAAAGTTCAGCTCTGGCAAGGCACCGCGTATATGCGAAAACGCGCTAAGTGAAACCGCGTTAGGCGGGGTAATACTGTAATTGTTTGACCTACATTGGAATTACTTGGGAATTGAAGGTGTTTTATTTTGCAGGGGATGCTTCCTTACTTCATCATTGATGGCTACTTTATCTTTGAGCTTAACTATTCCCTTGACAATGTTTGTGGACATCTGGCTCAAGGGCATCAAGTATTCACTGCTAATTTATATTGGTGCAATTCCCATGATGACATCTTTTATTGCTGTCTCACTTCTCACACATTATGAAAGCTGGGACCCATTGATGGATGGAATGAAATATCTTCATAGAAAGTGTTGGAGAAGAAACCACATGTACAGGTAAATTTAACTTTATATAATTTTCTTTGTAGTTGAAGCTGATGGTATACAATATTAAAGAAATATAAATTTTGAATTACAGTATAGATAATAGATGTACACTTAAGTTATATTTTTTCTCCAGATCTTAAAGAAAATATGATAAGTTTTTGTCTCGTAAATGTTATATTGCTTTTAATTTCTGCATATTGGCATCCATCCAAGTGTTTGCCTTGGATGAATCTGTATACTGTACAGGGGCCCCTGAATAATGAACGGGTTACATTTCAGGACCTGTTCATAAGTTGATTTATTCATAACTCAGAACCTTGTTAATAACGCAAAATAAAATATGAATAAAACACCCATCCTTATCTGTCAAATCATAAAATTTATAATGCCATAAGTAACAAATAATGTATGGAGGTGTGCTGCTGAACAAAGTAGTTTTACCTTGGGAAGTACAGTACCAGTGATTTTATTATGAGTAGTATTAGGATCACAATAATTCCATGCTTGTTGTTTGACATCATAAGATGGGTGTACAGTAGGGAGATGGTGATGGTTAGTTGTTGATCGGTGGTAAAGAGAATACGACATGCACGATTCTCAATAAATCATTTCTTACCATATTTTATGTTATGTACAGTACAGTACTCTTGTGAATGCAGTACTCTACTGCTGTGACGCCATCGTGGATGAAAATAGGCATACGTACTATAGTTAAAAAAGTCAATCTTTGCGATGTTCAGACCCTAGCCCTCTTTCCCATAAGAAGTTCAGTAAAGAATGATTCACAACTAATTGAGGTTTCAGGAACCTAATATCATTCTTTATCGAGGGTCCAGTAATGTATATTGACACCAGTGTAATTCATAAGTTGCTTGGCTATCTAAATACGTATCGTCAATTTATTGTCAAACGACATTTCTAATAGTATTACTCGTAACAGAATATGTACCATTGTTGCCACATGGTACAGTATCTGAATTTTAAATAGTTTTATAGTGGTTTGATAACAAAGGTTTAAAGTACATTATATAAAGGATCAACAAACCATCCTTCTCCCTTATCTCAGTATGTTTATCGCTTCTCTGTGCTTGTTTGAGAAGAAAAGAAATCATTACAATACTCTAATGTGGCTTAGAAATAAAGAAATTATAAAACTAAAAAAAAAAAAAATTAAGAGCATGTGTGTGTATGTGTGGGAAGTGAACATATGTATTAAGGCATTGGGTCAGCTGGGTGACTGCCCGGCTGTACTGTGTCACGTGCATACTGTACCAGGAATACCCCAGTTATCGCAAGGGAGGCATTCCTAAAAGTCATTGAAAATAACGAAATTGTGAATATTGGGGCAATTTTCCCCCATAAGAATTAATTTGAATAAGGGGAGATGCTTTCTCAGCCAGCAACTTTCACCACATATATTTCAATAGATACTCCTCATTATCCAAGGCAATTACGGACCTTAGGCACCAGGGTTGCATCATTTGTGCATATACTGTAATACCAGTAAATGTTAGGAATAAATAAAAATTATACTACTTACCTGCATGGGCCTACATCTAGCAGGAACTTTCTGTCCAGGTTTCATGAGTATAATATCCCCACGCACCAGGAGAGACCAAGGGAGGTTGACTGTGTTACCATCGCGACGAGTCCACTGGAGGGTGATGCAGGGGGAGAGGGGGGAGTGGAGGTGAGGATAGTTCTCGGCAGACCACAACACATTGCCGTGGTATTCTGAAAAAAAAAAATGGCACGCATGACACCAACGGAAACAAGCAAGAGTAAGTGACAAAGAAACCTCAAATACTGTAGTTAGGAGAGAACAGTGGTGGGTAGTGGTGTAATGATAAGTGTAGAAAGTTGCAGGAGAGTAGTGTCAAGGTCCTAGTATGAAACAACACACACACTGACGGTACTTTTGTGGGTAACTAAATAAAGAACAGTTTTAAAATTCACAGACAATGTTCGGATATTAATAAAAAAACGTTACCGTAAGTCACAATGCTTTACCTTTAAGATCCTTTAAGACGTTGTGTGTGAGTCTTGGGACCTCTTTGTGCCTCAGCTGAGTGTCCCACCACACCAAGTACACGTTAAGAATTACTGCTAAGAAAATGAAGAAGGACTCGGCAGGAAGATGCTGGTACCTGATAATAATAATAAACATATTACATCATCTGTAAATCTAAACAGAACAAAATTCATCTTAAATTCTCTAATGGAAAAATTATTAAGGACATCAGAGTAGTTATCCTATCTGTCAACAAATGGTTGCTTTACTGCTACTGTATGTTTGCTTGTATTTACACTCATACCAAATCATAAGGTCATATATTTTTACCTATGTATGGAGAATATTACACCAGTCCACATTCTCAGGTCAATATATAGCACAGAAAGAATCAAAGGTAACTTCATATGCCTGTTGTATTTTATGGACCCATACTGTACACACCTGGGGTCATTACATGCAGCGAAGGCCACCAGCAGCACGATGCCTTCAACGATCAACGCTATCACTGATGTCCAATGAAACACAGAGAGACTACTCTTGTGGTGGAAGGCTTCATACAGAACACTCTTTGGTCCAAAACCTTTGTTCCTGAAATATAAAACATAATACAGTATCACCAAACATATGAGGTGTTTACAATAGCAAGGGCACATCACTGGGTTGCTCAATTTCCCATTTTCTGTGTCAGTCCATAGCATCATTGTCAGGCAATGTGGATACACCTCCAGCGTGGTACAATCCCATAAGAAACCAAGGGCAGAAAACATGCAGTACAGCCCGAATAATTGAACCGAGTTGAGATATTCGCACATACGCCCTGGTTAGTCTATACGCCTCATTTACAAGAAAGTATAGACTCCAATATGCCCCACAGGTTAATACTGTATTTCAAAATTAATTAATAATCTTTTTTACACTTACTTTTCAGCTTCTGTCTTCTGATATTCATCCAAAGCGATGGAGATGTCCTCATGCAAGAGACTGAGGGCCTCACTTGTGGGTAAGCCATCAGCACTGCAGGCCATTTCCTTCAAAACAAAAGGAAATATTCTACAACAACAACAACATTAAGCAACAAGTTTATAATCATTTTACCAAACCTGACATATAACACACAGGAATGAATGCTACTATCTGCCAGTATAACATCTCCCACCTCCTTTCTTTGTATTTCACTTGAATCAGTTCGTACACAACACAGACGATATATATAACAGTAGAAGAGCTGACGGAACGCTAAGTCATGAGGCCATCACCAGACTGTAATTCTTCTGCCAGATGTCTGCGAGGGATATTTTGCTGATTTTTTTTTAATACGGTACGACAGATGATATATCCAGGGTGAATAGACCACAGGTTCAAACTGACTGCCTTGGTGTATTAATCAATCAAGCCATGTGCGCTGATTAAGCAGATTGAGTATTGCTTTTGAAGACATATTCTGGACTTAGCTTCCTTGTCACACTGCCATCACCAAGTAACTGAACATTGCAGCGAGGATGACAATGAACAGAATGATCTATGTAAAAAAAATATATATATATCCACTAAAACTGCTTAAGAAATAGTCCTTTATTCTTGTACAGTATCCAACATTTCAAGTGTTACTCGACTGTATTAGTAATTCAGACTTTTTCGACATTTAATCGGTCATCTGAAGCTACCCAGAGTAACATTCAATTATAAATATAACTAAAAATAACAAAGTAAACACAAGCAACAAATAAATAAATTACACAGCTAAAAATTAATTTGGGTAAAAAAAATTCAAATAAAAATGACATTCAAGAGACTGATTATAGAGATAAATTATAAAAGAAAATAATATAAATAATCCACTAACACTATATTTTCATTGTTAAGAACCTAACCTAACCAAAAATGACCACAAGATTATTAGGTTAGATTTGGTTTTATTTGGGTTAGGTTAAAATATATTAAAATTGGTTAGGTTGGTTAGAATTACCTTTGGCTAGGTTAGTTTGGGTAATTTTAATATTTTAGGGGACAGGACAGGTCAAATAAGGCTAAACTATATCAAGAACTGGTCAAATAAGGTCAAATTATAAAAAAAACAGGTGAAATAAGGTCAAACTATATAAAACAGGTCAAATAAGGTCAAAATATGTCAAAAATAGGTTAAATAAGATCAAACTATATCAAGAACAGGTCAAATAACACAAACCCAGAAAGAACTTGACCTTAATATACACGTAAACAACATAACACTAACCCATTATACATAACTCATCTCCCTCGCTAAATAATACCCCCAAAACACACTCTTTCACATCATATACTTATTTAATCCCTCAATATACAAATAAATAATTATGTATTCACTCAAAAAGGTCAATTATTATACAAGCACAACAAGTCACCATTCGTATCTCATCTACAACTACGTAACTTTATTCTAGTTTTAAAATTAATTCAGGTTTAATTAGTGGTTTTAATATACGTTTTAGGACCTTACCTGATTGTTTATCACATGGTAAGGGGAGAGATAAAACTTGAATGGGAAATTTGGTCTGAGTTGTGAGGAGTGATCAGCTGTCCTCCTAAACACCACAAACAACCTAAAGAAACTAATTTAATGGTGATAACTTTTTTTTTCATTATTCATGTATCTAACGCACAGTTCTCTTATTTAAATGTATAATTTTATATATATTTAATGGTTTTATTAAACTATTGAAGATATATAAAGGTTGAAATTGTATTTAATAGTTACGTAAACTACAGTATGTTGGTGATTTAAATTCTTTTTCGTATTTCAGAAAAGATAAATAATACTGCTAGATATATAAACAGGTCTAATAAAATATATATAATTGAGATAAATATTCTTTATGTAACATTAAGATCTTAGGGTAATTTCAGTTTGGCATAATTGGCTTTATTTATGTCTCTCTGTACAGTAATGAATGAGGGACATTTATTCTCGCTAGAAGTGAAAGTAAGAACACCGTGTTCCCTTTCTCCCTTATTTTCTATTATTAAAAAAAATATTATGGAACTATAATATTTTATGTTAATATTCATCCATTGGCTGTCCGCAAGATTTCAATTTTCAATATTACAGCTACAAAAAAAAATAAAACATACGACTTCATATCATTTCTTGTGCAAATCAATATTAACGGAACATTTCACAAAATTTCTAGGAGTAAATTTCTGTACCCGCCATGTTGCCAGTCACTTGTCTCCTCCTCTTCGCGACATGACATGACATGACCTTCAGGTATCATAGCATTTGAATTGGCTGGCCAATCATATTGAAGCAGCAGAGTTGTCACATGTATGATAATTATCATACATGTATGATAACCACAAGGAAAGAAGAAAACACGAAGTTCCCAAGCGCTTTCGTGTAATTCACATCTTCAATTACACGAAAGCGCTTGGGAACTTCGTGTTTTCTTCTTTCCTTGTGGTTATCAGCATATAACTAGATCATGCGCACCTACAGTGATTTACGTGCATGTATGAGAGCTGTGCAACGAGCTTGCAGAGCCCCTGAAGCTCCTGTTTTGTAAATGCCTGGATGAACAAATGGTCCCCAGTGAATGGAAAGTGGCTTATGTGAGTCCTATCTTCAAGAAGGGCGATAGTCACTCCACGAACAACTATAGACCGGTGAGCCTGACCAGCATAATATGTAAAGTACTTGAGAGTATTATCAGAGATGCAGCGATGGAACATCTACTACGAAACAACCTTGTAAAAGATTGCCAACACGGTTTTATGCCGGGGCGCTCTTGCTTGACACAATTGCTCAAGGTATTGGATATTTGGACCCATATTCTAGAACGGGGTGGTAATATCGACAATATTTACCTAGATTTTGCCAAGGCTTTCGACAGTGTACCCCACGAAAGGCTGAAAATCAAACTGGAAGGGTACGGAATTCGGGGAAATGTTCTAGCGTGGATAGAAGACTTTCTACATGACCGCAAGCAGTGTGTGGTGATTAATGGCACGAAATCGTCATCTGCACCTGTAACAAGTGGGGTACCACAGGGCAGTGTATTGGGCCCGCTGTTGTTTGTTTGTTTCATAAATGACATGCCTGACGTTGTACACTCCTCCATACAAATGTTTGCCGATGATGGCAAGTTATTTCGGGAAATTAAGAACCAAGCGGACTGTGAAGAGTTGCAGAAGGACCTCTGTGGGCTCCAGGAATGGTCGAAGAAATGGCTGCTGAGATTCAATGTCACGAAGTGTAAGAGGATGCACCTGGGGCGTACCAACGGTAAGGAGGCGTATCATATGTCCCAACGGGATGAAGAAAATGCAGTAATTGAGACTGTATGTGAGAAGGACCTAGGTGTGTATGTTGACAATGAGCTGAAGTTCTCGGGCCATTGTAAGAAGAAGGTAAATCAGGCAAATAAATTATTGGGTCTTATAAGAAGGTCGTTCAGATATCTAGACGGTCCGTCCCTCGTGACGATCTTCAGGAGTGAAGTGCTTCCCCATCTGGAGTACTGTCACCTCATCTGGTCCCCGAGATATGCTAGGGATTGTCAGTTGGTTGAAAATGTTCAAAGGAGGGCCACCAGACTGGTGCCTGCACTTCGGCACCTCAGCTACCCTGAGAGATTGGAGCGCCTGAACTTGCCTAGCTTATACTACAGACGGGCAAGGGGGGACCTAGTTGAGGCGTATAAGCATCTCAGGGGGGCACTACTCAGTTGAGTGTCCTTACTTGGAGCTGGCGGGCGCTCGCCCCACAAGGGGTCACAGCTCAAGATTGAAGAAGCCTCAAGTCCAGAAAACCGTGAGGGCAAACTTTTCGGAGTGAGGGTTGTAAACTCTTGGAACAATCTACCAGAGAGTGTTGTGACGGCACCGAGTGTGAGCTCTTTCAAGAGAAGACTTGACCAACACTGGAGCGGGTTCAGGTACATTCAGGAGCCGGTGCATGCCCAGCATTTGCCAACAGTGCGTGACAGAGACGTGACCGATCGCCCGGGCGGCTAGCGAGCCGATCTTTTGGTGAAGAATATAAATGAAAAGAGACGTGACCAATCGCCCAAGCGGCTAACAAGCCGATCAGTGGCGAAGAGGATAAAAGTAAAAAAAAGTAAAAGATAAATTCATCTTCGTCACGATGTACGATAACATTTTCTATTATCGTACGGTTTGTACGATAATTTTGGGTTGAATGTGAAAGAGTATTCAGCAAAATTATTCTCTTCAAAACCAAAGAAAGAAATAGTTTAAAAACTTAAACTGTAAATGGAGCTCTTTTCTCATCTGAGTGCCTCAAACGTTCAGGGTCATGAGTCAAATTTTTGCCCTCTGAAGATATTTTTTTAAGATATGCTTGCAGGTATATCTAATCACGCACAATTTTTTCACAACTTGACAGATGAGGTTCTTGAAGTAGAGGGCTAATGGTGATCACTGAAAATATATGTTTTAGTGTGGTCTTACTGAGTTATTAATCTTAAAGAGTTGGCACATTTAAGAATGATTTGAGTTTTATGTAAGTTACTGCTTACTCTTATAGAATGGCATTTACTGTATTCTTTTTTCCTGTAAATAAATTTTGTTTCTTTAATTACAGTGCAATCTTATATGATTTTCATTGCATGCCCTAGTTTTGACTCTGCAAAATAAAATTGGTAAATATATACCTGATTATGTACTGTGCACATCATTGTCATTCCTAAAAACCCCATTTAATTCACATTACGCTATATAACATTCAAATCCACCGCGCTTGTAGAACCTCAGAAAACGGGAAACATTGATAAAGGATAACTCGCCTACTCAATGTTACTAGACCATGTGTTGTATTGTACCCAGGTATAGTTATATCATATTAATTGTATGTATTCATAGCATTAAGGAGAACTCAGGGTATCCATAAGATGAATGTTAAAGTCCAGTTGAGCCGGACTAGTGTACTGTAGGACTAAGGGCCGTATTCCTAGTCATTACGACGATAATGACGATCACGATCATCATCTCGATGATCGTGTGTCGGGATGCAACCACCCAACGCTGAGTGCCATATTCCTAGGCCCTTACATGAGCGTGTAAACACGGCAGCTCGTGTCGGATAGCAAAATTTTTTTTGGCCATGCGCGTGTGCCAAATGTATTATTTCACATAATTAGAAAGACGATTTTGAGAGATATTTAGTTGTTATTTTATACCGGCACAATAATATATTGTAAAATATATTTTTTTATAAAATTGAACTTTATTATCTGTTCGAAACAAAATAGATAATTTTTTCATCTGAGTACTTGGCAACAATGTTTTACTTCACACTACAACTAATTCTATCCATTCTTACGCTGATGATTCTACTCTTCACTCTTCCTCACATTTTCCCCTTCCTCCTAACTCTCAAACTAGATCTGTTTCTAGAACTGATATCATTACTTCTATCAACGCGGATCTGTGCAGCATCTCTGAATGGGGAGATACAAACTTGGATAAGTTCAATAGTAACAAAACTCAATATTTACCAATTACACTTTGTAAAGTAGACGATCTCCCACCAATTACATTTCAGGACGCTATCATCCCCCCAAATTCTGAAATAAATATGTTAGGCCTCACCATTTCCTCCAATATGTCCTGGAAATCACACATCCTTAGTATAACTAAAGCTGCCTCCCGAAAGTTGGGAATGCTGTACAGATGCCGCAGCTACTTCACTCCTGAGCAGTTGCTCCAAGTATATAAGGGATTCATTCGTCCTAACTTGGAGTACTGCTCTCATATCTGGGGTGGCTCTTCTTCTGTCCAACTATTAGATAGGGTGGAGTCAAAGGCATTTCGTCTTATTAACTCTCCTCCTTTAGTCGACAACCTCTCTCCCCTTTCTCTTCGCCGCAATGTTGCTTCACTCTCTCTCTTTTACAGGTACTTTAACGGGCAATGTTCAGGGGATTTGGCATCCTGTGTACCGCCGGTAAGGCCGTGGGTTCGTAACACACGTCTTGCCCGCGGTGCCCACCATTTCTCTGTGGATATCGGTCACACGAGAATAACCCGTTATAGTACCTCCTTCTTTCCTCACACAGCCAAACTGTGGAATGCTTTGCTTTCTTCTGTGTTCCATGCTCTTACAATCTGTCTCACTTTAAAAAGCTGGTTTTCCGGCATCTTCGTGGTGTAGATTAATACAGTATAACCTTTTTTTCTATATTTTCAATTTCTTTCCGTTCTTTTTTTTCGCCCCCCAGGCTCCGTTGTGGGTCGTTTGACCTGTGCCCGGGTGGGCTAATTCCCGTAAAAAAAAAAAAAAGTCGGGTTAGGTTAGGTCGAATGAGTAGGCCGAGTTAGGTAGGTCAAATGAGTAGGTTTGGTTAGCTTAGGTCGAATGAGTAGGTTGGGTTAGGTAGGTCGAATAAACAGGTCTAATACAATTTTTAGTCAAACAATCCGCTACAGTAAACAGATCGAACTTTCCAACATTTATTTTCCACCTTACAAACCTTCACAAAATCGCCTAACCTGACCTGACCTGACCTGACCTGACCTGACCTACCTAACTTAACCTAAAGTGATTAAGAATATATCAGTGGCAGCTTTAAACCAGAATAAAAGTAAACAAATAAATAAAAAAAATCTTCACGTGTAAAAAAATAAATCAACATTATCAGTCAGGTCAGGAAAGGAAGAGAGGCGTAGAGTTAGGGGAGATATGATAGAGGTGTTCAAGTGGGTAAGCGGGATTAACAAGGGTAAAATGGAAGATGTTCTGAAGCTCAGTAATAACGAAATAACTAGAACAAATGGCTTTAAATTAGATAAATTCCGATTCAGAAAGGATATAGGCAAGCACTGGTTTGGTAATAGAGTTGTGGATATGTGGAATAGGCTACCGAGTGCTATAGTAGGATCGGGGACGATAGGGAGCTTCAAGACGAAGTTGGATAGGCACATGGAAGTGCCTCCTGCAGTATTCCACTTTCTTATGTTCTTATGATTAGACGAATTAAAAAAAAATACTTGAATATCTTCACATCGTTAGCATAAATTCCTGTTAAAAGTGTTATTACTTTTTCATTTTTTTATAATATTTTTTTTATTCTTTTATTCACGAGTTAAGAGTATATACAGTAAGGAGATTAACCAATGAGAATTAATCTTCCCAGCTTCAGCCAATGATAATAAATATTTGTCCTAAGTCATAAATCATCAATTCTCTCTCCAAAAATAATTATTTCTGGTAATATCTCTATCATTTCATTATTCATTTTAATTCATTATCCACCTTCGTTCACCAGGTTGTTCCGTAGGCCTATATCACCTTCCCTTATTACCGACGATGACCTCTTGGCCTCCCCTGCACTGTTTCCCGGAGGTTATCTGTGTGACCCATACAACAAGTTCACGCAGGTGTTGATGGGGTTCACTGCTCACCTTCAGCCCCTACCACTACCCTTACCCCATCCAGACCCCTACCCCCTCTCCAGACCCTCACCACCTTCTCCAGACCCCTACCACCTTCTCTAGACCCCTACCACCATCTCCAGACCCCTACCCCCTCTCTAGACCCTCACCCCCTGTCTAGACCCCCACCACCTTCTCCAGACCCCTACCCCCTGTCTAGGCCCCTACCACCATCTCCAGACCCCTACCACCATCTCCAGACCCCTACCCCCTCTCCAGACCCTCACCCCCTGTCTAGACCCCTACCACCATCTCCAGACCCCTACCACCATCTCCAGTCCCCTCTATCCCCTTCTAGTGATTGTGTTAAGGTCATAACTCCTTGGATATACAGTGATTGTAATGAGAATCTGACCGGGATTAATAATGTAAATACAACCGTGAAAGGCATAGTAGGTTTTAGTCCATTGAAGTCATAGTTTCTACGATTATATTTTAAAACCCTCCTAATTATAATAACTTTTAAGAGAGTATTATCACGTGAAGGAACATCATATATTGTATTAGTGGTAATAATTTTTTGTCGTTACGGGTCAATGTGAGTCTGATCTAAGCTGCTACTGGGTATCTCATACAACACCACGTAGTTAAGTAGGAGCTAATAATTATGTGGCTTTGCTCTATATTCCTCCTATTCTTCATATGGCTATCAACTGGCATTAAAATCCCGAAGGAAAAAAACTATTATTTTTTTTCTTATATTTTTATCTTCAGCCAAATGTCTCTGTTTTACACCATCTCCTGGACTCTTTAATCTCCTGGGTGGAGGCGGAGGCGAGGTCAAGGTGTGTGTGACCTGGAGGGTGAGGTGTGGGCAATCCTTCACACCTTGAGCTGACGGACGGGGCAGCTGTTGGCTTGTTTACGGACCTCGCCTTATTATCCTGCCGCTAATTCATTCCAATCAATATGCGTGTAAGATAATTGAGTTTTGATTTGTTAATGAGTTTTGCTGGTTAGTCCGGGACGTGTTTATGTTAAATATTCCCTCCCTCCCCAACCTTCCTTCCCTCTCCCCTCTTCCCCCCTCCCCGTCTCCCCCTCTTTCTTTTTTCTCTGTCTTATTATTTCTCTTTCTCTTTTCTTTATCTTGTTCATTGTCTGTCTGTCTCTCTGACGTTGTTTCTCTCTCCTTGTCAACCACATCCTTCACCTTTCTCTTCCTCTCCTTCTTTCCCTTCCTCTCCCTTATCTAGTTTCATCACTCCCCCTCCCACCTTACCCACATCCTTCCTCCTTGTACGTTCACTAGGTTACGCCCTTCCCACTGCTAACTGTGTAGTACTGTAGTATGATGTTGAGAGGAGAGGGGATGGAGGTATCCCTTTTCACCTTTTTTATTTACTTAATCTTTATCCCTTTTGTCTCTCTCTTCCCTAACCTTTATCCAGCCCTATCGTTCTTTCTTCTTTATCCATATTCCTTCTTTATCTTTAATATTCATCTCGTTATGCTTACTTGTCTCTCAGCGTCTTGAAACTCGTGTGTGTGTGTGTGTGTGTGTGTGTGTGTGTGTGTGTGTGTGTGTGTGTTTGTGTGTGTGTGTGTGTGTGTGTGTGTGTGTGTGTGTGTGTGTGTGTGTGTGTGTGTGTGTGTGTGTGTGTGTGTGTGTTTGTAAAGGTGTTGGGAAAAGGTTATTGGTTTTGCTATGCTCGCTCTCTCTCTCTCTCTCTGTTTATTATCAAGCCCCATCCCCACCCCTGACCTGACTGCTTCTCGGGAATATTGAAACATATCCGCTATGTTTTTTGAGAGGCAATAGATACAGGTTGTTCACCCTGCCAATATTTGTTTATTTTTTTCTCTCTCTCTCCCTATCTCCCTACCTCTCCCCCTCTTTCTCTCCCCTTCCTCCCTCTCTCTCCCTACGTCTGTCCCCCTCCCTCGCCCCCCCCCCCGTTTGTGAGTGAGGAGTGAGGGAGCAATGCATCAAGAGTTTCACCACTCATCATAATATGGTTCAGCATATTTGGATAAAACGTATCAGGGAGGGAAAGCCAATCAACGAACGAGATGATTAGAAGGAAGGTTTTTATTGGTTAAAAAAAATTATTTTCTTCGACCTCTCGCAGTACAACATGGATGCTTATCTATATGTTAATGCGTCGAGAAATTAAAAAATGGAATGATTTATCTTACTTATATATGTGTGCGTGTATAGACATAACGCACGCACGCACACAAAGCAATTACATATACAGACACGCACTCACGCAAGCACAGAGACAATCACGGACACAGACGAACACAAACAAGTGGTGATGTAAAAAAATAAACGAAAAGAGAGAACCAGATAAGAGAGACAGAGACGTATAGACAGACAGACGATGACAGGAAGGGGAGACAGAAAGACCAAGAATAAAAACAGGAAACCCAAAGACAGTGAACAAATGAGAGAGAGAGAGAGAGAGAGAGAGAGATGAATAAATAGATAGACAAAGACAGACAGAGAAATATATTGAGAGAGAGAGAGAGAGAGAGAGAGAGAGAGAGAGAGAGAGAGAGAGAGAGAGAGAGAGCTAACGAAGAACGGCAGTAATTACCCAGATATCAATCGACTGTTCTCAAGACGTGTGTGTGTGTGTGTGTGGCCGAGGTTATACACAGCCTGCAGGGAACAATAGTTAAGGGTGAAGGCGCTAATAACTGCCTTAAACACTCTTGTCATTACGGGTCTTATCTCTGAGGAGGAAGTTAAGAAACGAGGCAAAGATGAAGAAGACTGCCAAGAGATTAAGACGATGATAAAGATGATGTGGAAGGAGATAAAGAGAGAGATGAGTAAACAGGATAATAGTGGATTGATATATTGAGTTCTTGTTCTTGTTCTTGTTCTTCTTCTTGTTCTTGTTCTTCTTCTTCTTCTGTTGTTTATTGTTGGTATTGTTGTTTTATTGTTGTTGTTGTTTTTGAATAGTTGAAGCCAAAAACGATAAGTAATTAACTTGATTAATTTGGATGTAACTATGAAATTGTCTTAATTGATATTTAAGTACGCTTATTTACGTCTCCTGTCATTGATATAAGAGATTTTAAATAATCACACTTAAGAAAGCCACTTAATCACACTTAAAGGCTTCATCAGTCCAAGTCGAGTTGTTTAGTAGTAATCGCACTTGGAATAATTTATCTTTTCATTCCAAGTGTCTTAAGTAATCGCACTTTAGGACATTATCCACAAAATCCACAGATCTTAAGTAATTGCACTTAACACTACATGTGGTCCAAGTGTTAAGTAATTGCACTTACGATCTCGACACTTTTAAATAATCCTCACTTAAGGGATAATTACACTTGAAAATCATTCTACTTAAGATTTTAAGTCGTTAGGGATAAGGCACTCAAGTCATCATACTCAACACCTCAGTCATCGTTCTCAGTGTCTTAAGTCATCATACTCAACACCTTAGTCATCGTTCTCAGTGTCTTAAGTCATCATACTCAACACCTTAGTCATCGTTCTCAGTGTCTTAAGTCATCATACTCAACACCTTAGTCATCGTTCTCAGTGTCTTAAGTCATCATACTCAACACCTTAGTCATCGTTCTCAGTGTCTTAAGTCATCATACCCAACACCTTAGTCATCGTTCTCAGTGTCTTAAGTCATCATACCCAACACCTTAGTCATCGTTCTCAGTGTCTTAAGTCATCATACGCAACACCTTAGTCATCGTTCTCAGTGTCTTAAGTCATCATACTCAACACCTTAGTCATCGTTCTCAGTGTCTTAAGTCATCATACCCAACACCTTAGTCATCGTTCTCAGTGTCTTAAGTCATCATACCCAACACCTTAGTCATCGTTCTCAGTGTCTTAAGTCATCATACCCAACACCTTAGTCATCGTTCTCAGTGTCTTAAGTCATCATACCCAACACCTTAGTCATCGTTCTCAGTGTCTTAAGTCATCATACCCAACACCTTAGTCATCGTTCTCAGTGTCTTAAGTCATCATACCCAACAAGTCATCCTTAGTCATCATACGCAACGTCATCGTTCTCAGTGTCTTAAGTCATCATACCCAACACCTTAGTCATCGTTCTCAGTGTCTTAAGTCATCATACCAACACCTTAGTCATCGTTCTCAGTGTCTTAAGTCATCATACCCAACACCTCAGTCATCGTAAGTCATCATACCCAACACCTTAGTCATCGTTCTCAGTGTCTTAAGTCATCATACCCAACACCTCAGTCATCGTTCTCAGTGTCTTAAGTCATCATACCAACACCTTAGTCATCGTTCTCAGTGTCTTAAGTCATCATACCCAACACCTTAGTCATCGTTCTCAGTGTCTTAAGTCATCATACGCAACACCTTAGTCATCGTTCTCAGTGTCTTAAGTCATCATACGCAACACCTCAGTCATCGTTCTCAGTGTCTTAAGTCATCATACCCAACACCTTAGTCATCGTTCTCAGTGTCTTAAGTCATCATACGCAACACCTTAGTCATCGTTCTCAGTGTCTTAAGTCATCATACCCAACACCTTAGTCATCGTTCTCAGTGTCTTAAGTCATCATACGCAACACCTTAGTCATCGTTCTCAGTGTCTTAAGTCATCATACGCAACACCTTAATCATCGTCCTCAGTGTCTTAAGTCATCATACTCAACACCTTAGTCATCTTTCTCAATGTCTTAGGTCATCTTTCTCAATGTCTTAAGTCATTATACTCAACACCTTAGTCATCGTCTTCAGTTTTATAAGTCATCATAGTAATTTAAGAACTCTATAGATTATAATACATTGCAATAGAGTAAGAAATTGCAATAGATTTTTCACCAGATTATAATTTATCTCATTGTTTCATCAAAGTCTACTGTAATATGGCACAGTCGTTAAGTCATATCTTGTGGCCATTAGGTAAAGATGGCACTGTCTTCCGTGTAGTGCCAGTATAAACAAAGGTGGGTGCCAAAGTCTCAAGGAAGTGTGGTATAGGTGACAGTATGTCAATTAAGCGTTGTGATGGATCAATTGTGTTTACTGGTCCTAATGGGCACCCAGTTATAATTTTAAGCATTAGTATTGTTGCCTAATATGTCCCCAATCCTAATCGGCCCAGTCTTAAGAGGCATTAACCTTACCTAACCTAACCTAACCTATTAGGATTGTGGCCAAGACCTAAAGGATCCATGTAAAAGGGTCATTGTTAGGTTAGGTTAGGTTGTGATAGGATAGGATAGGTTAGATTAGGTTAGGTTAGGTTAGCTTAGCCCAGACACTAAGAGATCATTTCTCAGCTTCTGGAAGACTTTATCACATTGTTTACTCGTAGAAAAAGACAACACACAGAGGACAAATTTTGCCACAACTCCATCTTAGATAATTTAGCTCGGAGTACCTTTGTAAAGTCTACATTAATAAGGAGTACCTTTGTAAAGTCTACATTAATAAGGAGTACCTTTGTAAAGTCTACATTAATAAGGAGTACCTTTGTAAAGTCTACATTAATAAGGATTACCTTTGTAAAGTCTACATTAATAAGGAGTACCTTTGTAAAGTCTACATTAATAAGGAGTACCTTTGTAAAGTCTACATTAATAAGGAGTACCTTTGTAAAGTCTACATTAATAAGGAGTACCTTTGTAAAGTCTACATTAATAAGGAGTACCTTTGTAAAGTCTACATTAATAAGGAGTACCTTTGTAAAGTCTACATTAATAAGGAGTACCTTTG
>NW_024751224.1:0-9848 GCF_018991925.1 Homarus americanus
CATTGTTTGAGGAATGTGGACAGATCGACCTATTTGTGATGCCCGCAAAAGACAACACAAATGAACACTATGGCTTCGCATACATCCGATACTTTGACGAAGCCTCCTGTGATAAGGCTGTTGGACGATTGGATGGTGACAGCATTGGCCGCAGCCGAAAATCAACTAACAAACTGGAAGTTAACTACTACAGTGCCCATGGTACCTTGAACAACCTTGACCGCCAAGCTGCTGAGTTCATTGTTCTATCCAATTTTGCCGACCAACAACCCGCCTCTATCCTTAAGAAGACCAACGTACGCACTACCGTTGCCAAGTCAGTTACCTTCAATTATGACAATTTGGGCGACATCAGGGAGCGCGAAACTTCCACAGCTACTTACACTCTGTCTGTACCTCCCAACCAATGAATCTAACTCAACTGCTGCCATCGAATAAGAAAATGTCACCAATAGTTGTACCTCTGGGAACCTGGAGGGAGGCACCAACCCTGACGAAGGCTCAGTAATATCTACCATGTTATTTAAACACTTATAACACATATAACATCATCCATCATCACTACATATAACACCATCCATCATCACTACATATAACACCATCTATCATCACTACATATAACATCATCCATCATCACTACAGATCGGTAGAGTAGTTTTCGAGATTCTCGTGCGGACACACAAGCAAACACACACACACACACACAAACAGACATACTTCTTTGTTTTATATCGATAGAAGATAGATCATCACTACATATAACACAACCCATCATCACTACATATAACATCATCCATCATCACTACATATAACACCACCCATCATCACTACATATAACATCATCCATCATCACTACATATATCATCATCCATCATCACTACATATAACACCATCCATCATCACTACATATAACATCATCCATCATCACTACATATAACACCATCCATCATCACTACATAAAACACCATCCATCATCACTACATATAACACCATCCATTATCACTACATATAACATCATCCATCATCACTACATATAACACCATCCATCATCACTACATATAACATCATCCATCATCACTACATATAACACCATCCATCATCACTACATTTAACACCATCCATCATCACTAAAGATCGGTATAGTAGTTTTCGAGATTCTCGTGCGGACACACAAACAAAAATACATAAAGGTCGTTTTTTGTCTAGTTCATCTTCCTATGAAAATTAACAATTCATATCACGTTTTAAAGTTGTATGTTCTTCAAGCCAATTAACACAGTACAGGTAACACCAGAGTCAGGCAGGTACAGTGTTAAGCGTCGTGGTCTACTGCTGTCTTACTGACTAACGATGATGAAGTAAAGTGGGAAATGACTTTGCCATGAGAGAGGAGAGGAAAGAGAGAAGGAAAGAATAGAAACGGGAAGTGAAATGTGGGAATGATAATAGCAGGTCGGGCTGTCACTAAGCTGAGTCGAGGTGATTGGTTGGGGAGTGGTGGCACACTGGCTTTGCTCCTTATGTCAAGGGGAGGCTGGGGTGGGAGCTAAGCTAGTTGGGCATTCAGTACTGTATTGTGTGTTGAACTATATGCAGTTAAATGTGGTGGTATTGTTTTTCATGTATTGTATAAAAGTGAGTCTCTTTTTTTATATAATAACTCACCTGAGTGTCGCCCCAGAAGGTAACAAGACCTTAATGACACAGGTAGATTGTCCACTCCTCGCCATAGCGTATCCCACCTGAAGATTAACCATCCCGGCGATACCTGGGGGGGGGCTTAAGTATAATATATACTCTTATATAATAATGTTGATGCTATAATACACTGGCAGTCATAGTACAGTACACGTGTTGCCTTTATTGAGTTGAGTTTTGTATTTTTAGAAAAAGAGAGAGAAATCTGAGCAACATAATATGGAGAGAGAGTGTGTGTATTACATTGCCACACCTGATTCCTTCCTGGTGTATATTTTTACCACCTCTGGTACAACTGTGTCTCTTGCCGATCTATTTTGCACTGTCGCTTCCTGCCTTTCATCTTCCACCTTTCATCTTCTCCTTCATCTTCTTCTCCCCATCGTCTTTCTCCTCCATCTTACCCCTTCATCTTCCCTCCCTTCTTCCTCCCTTCCATCTCCCCCATTCATTTCTCCTCCCTTCTTCTTCCCCCTTCATCTTCCTCTCCCCTCCATCTTCCCTCCTTTTACCTTCCTCCTTCGGTCTTCTCCTTTCTTTTCCACCAATCTCCTTACCTTCCACTGCTGTCTTAGTCCATTACTGTTTTTAAGAAATTTAGTTTTTTCAAGGATTTCGATATTTCATTCACTTACAATTCTTTTTTGTTTTAATTTCATTTTCTCACTCCTGAGTCAAGTGATTCAAGTGATGCAGATAATTTAAAATATCCAGCCCTTATAATGTCTTTAGTGCCTCTTAAACTTGGGTAAATATTATTCCATTAAGTTTATAAACAAATACACGACTCAGACACGTTGGTATTATAATCACAAAGCAAATATATCAAGAAGTTGTGACACTTCATCTGTACAACCAGTTGAGAATAAACTTTACTTCTCTAAAAGTTTAGAAGAAATGAGGAGAGTTTCTCGCCAGGGGGCGCAGCGCTGTGAGAGAAGAATGTAAATAAGCCTGACTAACTAAGAAGACGACCAGGGGTAAGAAATGGTCCGTCTTGAGGATGTGGTTCAGGAGGTGAGGTGAAGATATAAACCTCGAAGACGTCATAAAACACAGAGATGATACTATTTCTAACCTTCCCAAGTCTCTGGTGGGTGGCAGGTGATCACCAACATGAAATACACCAACATGAAATACACCAACATGAAATACACCAACATGAAATACACCGACATGAAATACACCAACATGAAATACACCAACATGAAATACACCGACATGAAATGCGCCAAATTGAAATAGAAGATGCCAAGCGAGGTTGATTGTGACTCAGACAGTAACCATAGCAGGACCTAAAAACAGCCAAGACTGTTCTATAATAAGAACTTAAATTATAATTTCTGCCCAAGAGTGCGAGTGAGTGAACTTTAATTTCCATTATAGTATAAAACTTTAATGAGTTTATCTTCAACGTGATCTTAAATTTTAGTGGGTGAATTTTTTCATTGGATAATTAAATCTTTGAGAATAACATTTTAAGGCGGCCATTTAGCGTCATCATGCTGTAAGATGTAGATACGCTCCAAAAAGTATGTTTACGATTTTGTGTTAGACGATATGACACGGCAGACGAAGGATTTTGACGACCCTACCGAGACAGCAGGAGTCACAGTGTTCATTTTGAAATTCATCGGTCTCCTCCATAAAGGCACTTTTGGAATGTTTGTTTGCAACTCCTAGTGGTTAATGTGATGCAGCAGTGTACAGCTCATAGTCCATAAGGTGTTTCTTAGGCCAGACCCTTCAGAGTACAGTGGGTGGTTACACTACTCACCTACCTTACACTCTCCCTGATGCTTTTGTTAGATGTTGAAACAGGAACTGTGGATCAACCTGTACAGCTTCTCCTTTTACTTTCACACAAACAATAGATTTAACATGTTGCCTAAGTACTTTGATGAAACAATAAGCACAAATGTGTTATCGTCATGATCCGCCTTATGTGATTATATTGCCAGTTGATGTGGGCCCGACCTTGTTTTGACACACTGACTGGCCTCGTGTTAATTTATTCTCACTTAACATACTTTTTTCGTACCTGAACTCCTCGACCGAACGCTCTTAAAGTTTGTGGAGAAGTTGAAACGGGTCTTATTGATATTGGTGGAGGCAGACTGATAGAGGTCCCAGCAATAAGAGAGTACAGCCGGGTCCTGCTGGAGACACTGAACACATTTCAGTTATTACATCTGGATATACACGATCACTCACCAAAGAAAACGAAGACAATTTTACCAACTAATATGGTCGAGGTTCTGTAGATATGGGCCACAGCTCAGGTACGGTCGCTATCTGATCTTCTCGACCAGTGTAACAAGAAAGATCTTTACAAACACTATAATATGTAGTCAACGTGCAGTGACTCAGTAATAACTTATTGCTCCTTTGATTCAAGTGTTCGACAACAAACCGAATATGTTCCTCTGTTCCTTTGACTCTATCTTGTGTGTACGATCTTGTGGACTGGGGCGTGATCACGATCAATGGTTGTCCCACTCACTCACTCACTAGGTCTCCTGCCATCTCTTACCCATGAAATTAGATTAAATCTGCCCTGTCGTATCCTCTTTACCTATCCTATCCCCCCTTGTCTCTATTAACCTTAATATATCATCACTCTCTCTCCCCTACTCTCCTTCCCTGCTTCCTCTACCACTATCTCCACCTCCTCTTTCCTTCCCCTTCCACAATTATTATATCCTCATATCTATGTCTGTCATTCTCTTTATCTGTTCCTGCTTCCTTCACCATATCTCTCTATCCCCTCAGCCTAAATCACAATGGCTACAAGAACGAGAGCTTGTGTTGGTAAAAGAGGAATTTTTGAACACCATGACAAATGTATATTTTTTGATGACCTAGGGAGAACGTGTGGCGTGATTAGTATAGAAGAGGAGAATGTCATACCCTTCTACCCAGTCTTGTTAGTCTCTTATGCCCCACCCTGCCAGTCCTCATACCCTACCCTTCTAGTTCCTCATACCCTACCCTACTAGTTCCTCATACCCTACCCTACTAGTTCCTCATACCCTACCCTGTTAGTCCCTCATACCCTACCCTGTTAATCCCTCATACCCTACCATTCCAGTCCCTCATATTCCACCCTACCAGATCCTCATACCTCACCCTTCCAGCCTGTCTTTGTGTCCCAACCAAATTAAGTTCTGTAAAAATCTAAAATCTACCTGATGTCTTTCGCCTTCCCTTACCATCATCTCCCAGTTGGTTGTCTTGTAAATAGTAGATCGATGCCCTGGAGTCTCTGGTAGTTTCAATAAGTCTGGAGTCCAACTCATTAAGGAACTTCAGGGTGCTGTCATGCTGGGGAGGGAGGGAGAGGGAGCTGCATTATGCTGTCATGCAGGGGAGGGAGGGAAAGGGAGCTGCATTATGCTGTCATGCTGGGGAGGGAGGGAGAGGGAGCTGCATTATGCTGTCATGCTGGGGAGGGAGGGAGAGGGAGCTGCATTATGCTGTCATGCTGGGGAGGGATGGAGAGGGAGCTGCATTATGTTGTCATGCTGGGTAGGGAGTGAGAGGGAGCTGCATTATCCTGTCATGCTGGGGAGAGAGGGAGAGGGAGTTGCATTATGTTGTCATGCTGGGGAGGGAGGTAGAGGGAGCTGCATTATGCTGTCATGTCGGGGAGGGAGGGAGAGGAGGTCGCATTATGCTGCATGCTGCATTAATATGATGCAGCATAACTTCAGCAGTCTCACTACAGCTTTGTATGTTTACTGTATGTTTACAGTCGAATGAAAACCTGAGAGACTACTCAATATAAGTCCTTTCATTATCATTGTCACGGACACGGACACAAGAATTCAATGGATCTAAGTAACGAAAATAAGGAATAATTTAAGTTGTTGTCAAAGACTTTCATATGATTATTGTTTATAACTGAAGGTCTTTGAACTATTTTATCACAACAAAGAAATATAATGCAGTAAAACATGGACAGTGACGAAGTACAATAAAGAACAAACACAAACTGTGACATAGAGAACATCCAAGATACAGGAAGACAAACAATAGTAAAATGACAAGGACAGTCATGAGGACACTGAAGGTGAAACTAACAAAAGATACCTGGAGGAGTTGTTATAAATATTGATTTATGTTTTTAACTTTTTGTACTTTTTTGAAGATTTTGTTTTCTCCATAATACAAAAATATCGGTTAATATTCGTTTTTATCCCAATAGGTATTTGGCATTTTTTACCATTATCACTAGGATTATTTTCAGGTTAGGTCAGATGAGGTGAGGTCAGGTCAGTTAAAAAATACCAAATTACAAAAAAAAAAATATCTACCAATTGGGGAAATTGGGATGAAAACAAACTTTTACCCAATTTTCTCCAAGAGGTGTAAGATGATCTTGCAGCTTCATAAAAATTCACTAAACAACAATAATTGTCCAAGAGTTAGTAAGGCATCACCTGGTCATGTTAAGCCCACCTGGTGAAGATAAACATGTTGGTAATGTTTGTATCGTGACTGAACCACCTCACACAGCAGCCCTGAGGCTTTAGGCCACTGACTTAAGTGCTTACATTACACAACATAACGCTCTGTAATGGCCGATGATGCTGTTTTGGTTGTCTAATTGTAGTTTCCAACACGGTAATTACAGCAGGTATCTTTTTATTATCCTGCCATTAAAATAATTAAGTGAATTTATAGACTTACATAACATCATGAAAGTATAAACCGATGAATTAAAATTAAATAATTATCTTATAAAACAACTAATCTATTTAATTTTCCTTTGAGAGTTAAAGGGATAAAATACACACTAACTGGAGTCTAACTAACCTGGTGTGACTCCTCTCCGCCCCACCCAACACATAATCATCCACTCCAGGTAACCTTACACCGCCTAATGGAGCCAAACCTAATAGAATCACTCCTAACTTATCCAAATAAACTTTTCAGTGGGTAACCTTGACTCTACCACACCTTGGCTTTAGACGCTAGTATAAGTCTGGCTGGAGGGACCGTAGTCATTATAAGGGAAGCTTTTTAATAATAGCCATTACCTGCCTCTCGTTAACACTAATGAAATGTTCCTAAAATTAAACGACCGACAATTAAATCCAAATCCTTTTGAATATTTACATAATTTACTGCAGTGTTTCATTATGTTAGTGTGGGGGGCGTTTGTTGTGGCCAGGACTCCTCTTCAGATAATATAAATACAGATAATGTTGTTTTAATAAGTAATCTCTTAATGAAAATGTAGAGAAAATTGGTCAACAAATCTTAATAGTTATCCTGATTTCTTAAAGAACAATAGAGGAATAAGAAGAGGAGGAGGAGGGAAAGAAAAGAAAGCATAAAGAAAAAAATATAACAAAGATGAACAACAGAGAAAAAATGAAGAGTAAGATGAAAGAAACTTAGACTGATCAAAAAGACGTATAACAATCTGATTCAAACTAATCACTATATTAGATCAGATCAGATCAGATCAGATCAAGGTTAGGTTAGTTTTGGTTAGATAAGGTCAGGTCAGGCGAGATTAGGCTAGGCTAAACTTGTTTTACAGTAGGTTAGGTTAGGCTAGGCCAGGACAGGCCAGGCCAAGGTGGGTGGGGCTTTGCTGACGTCAGCAGGTAGACTCCCTCGCCTACCTCTCACCCCTTATAAACAGAACATTTTATGGTTCTATATACTATACTTTGTTATCTCAGTATCTCACATAGAAAATAATACTAATAGAGAGTTTAATCTTGCATATAACTTTAGCTAAGGACACCAGTCAGTGTGGTGGGTGATACACAGAAGGAAAGGTTAAAAGAAAAACAATGTATTTCAGTTATAGTCATGTATTTAAATAACTGCAGCTTAAGATAGGGTAATTATAACTATATATACAGTTGCCTACAGGAATTCCTTTCCTCCCTGTTGTGTCCATTATGTTAATAATGTAGACATAATGTGACAGTAGTTATGACGTCATATGATGTGTTACAGCCACTGACGCCAGATTATGGGGGGAGGGGGGGTAGTTAGAGCAGGTGATCACAGGTGCTGCCTTTGCCTCCAGGTGTGAGTGATGTGACAGGAATTATGACCTCACAAGACAAGTGTTACCTTCATTGACACTTGTTTCATCAAAAGATAAAACACGTAGACGTTTACAGTCACCCATAGACTCACATTTATGATACAACAGTTGCAGAAGTGCATGCAACACACCTGGTTCCACATTGAGCTTAGAATCCAACGATGCAGTGTACTGATAGATGGGAAACGAAATTGACTTTTATCAGGCAAGTAGTGATAAGCTTTCGGGCTTAAGCTGCGAAGGGTCAGTGTTCGACTGATATCCTCCTTAGACCAGTATATTACAGGGACACCAGTCAAGACAAAATTCACCTGAGAAGAGTAAAAAGTAACTCCTTAAAACATCTTTAGTAGCAGCAGTAGCCTTAGTAAAGCATTTTCTATCTGCTCATGCCAATAAATCCTCTCCTGCCATCCTCTTTTTCCCTCAATGAGAAGAACATCTCTCTCCCTCCTCACATCATCCAGTTGACGTTGTAGATCCTCAGTGATCAGAACTGGTCTTTCTTCCTCAGGTTCTTTCTCTTGCAGTACATCAGGTGCCCATGTAGAATCAATTTCTTGCACAGTCCTCTTTTGGCCTCTTCTCTCTGCACGTATGTCTATGATGACAGCCGCTGACTTGTCTGCAGCTATTAATGTTCCTATGGCTGATACGGCACAGAGAGAGAGAGAGAGAGAGAGAGAGAGAGAGAGAGAGAGAAAATTGTAATTATGTACAATTGCCTACAGGATATTCTTTCCTCCCTCTTGTGTTCATTATATTAATAATGTAACATGAGGTGAGAGGAGTTATGATGACCTCACATAACACGTGAGCGATATGGGTTGGGTGTAAACGGGGCTGGCTAGTATGGGCCAATAGACCCGCTGAAGTTTTCTTCATTCTTATGTTCTTAGAGAGAGGAGGAGAGGGAGTGGGGAGAGGGAGAAGTGAGAGTGTCCTGAAAACTTATTACCAGACTCTGATAGAATTTCCAATTCATTATACAACACTACCAGGGCACACATATTTATTTGCTTTTGACGTTATTTACGGAATCTCTATTGTTAAATTTATGGTAAATGTTATGAAAAATAAATAAAATTCATATTCAATATTTATCAAACTACTTTTACAATGGATTGCAGATTAATGTTGTCTTTTCTCTTGAGGAGGTTAATCCACTGTATCTTAGTTCTTCATCTTTAGGACGTGTATGGAAGTGTATATTCCCCTCTCGTTTGAACCAAGAATTACACCCAAACACAACACAATTAACGGGCATTACGTGACTGAGGACACCAGTTTTCACAGTTGTGGCTGCAGCCAACTGAGGTGGCGTAAGCTGGGTCGCATTTTGGGTCAGGTCGAGCTCGTCCTCCTCTTTTACAAATCTTGGGGCCACCTAGGCGTAAATTTTAGTTGTAGAAGCTGTCGCCAACACAACATCCACACCCTCAGTTAACGAGTTGCATGACCCAGTGTTAAGGAATAGATTGAGAAGTCCGGACAATACGCCAACTGCACTGGCTAACCATTATACCAGAACGTGATCCGCAAATCGATTAACATCCAGGTTCCTAATTACTGATAGGTTGAGAAGCAAATGGCAGAAAAAACTTGCATATAATTCACAGGTCGCCAAAATCATGTATACTAAGTCCAAAAGGTTTTTTTTTTTCGTGCCGGTCAAGCCCCGACCAGAGGTTAGCTAGATCCCCGGACAACTCTTTCGGAGCTTGACCAGCACGTGGTATTGGTATTATCATCTCGACTTAATTATATGTTACAAAGTCACTTGTGAGTTTTTCAATGTTATGTTTTATTATATTTACTTATTCTAAGCTAAATGTTAACAAATAAATGACTTAAATAATACGAAAACAAACAAATAAAAGCGGAACTCCACCTAATATGTACTGTATGTTACACTCAATAGGGATAATTGGCCATTAGTGATAACTTCTATGTATTTCTCTTTTCTGGAAACTTTTGACTGGCCATAAACGATCCTGTAGATCATAAATATACATATAAATAAATACCTTCATGCATAATGTAACCTGACCAGACCTAACCTAACTTAACCTAATCT
>NW_024751225.1:0-7266 GCF_018991925.1 Homarus americanus
GTGAAGAAGGACGAGTACAGTGCCTGCCGTTCTGTCTCCTCGTGTACTGAAGGTTTTAGTCTTGAGGCTTGCCGCATCTACGTTGTCAGGCTTATGGGACTTACTAACAAGTACGAACTAATATGACACTGTAAAAGGCATTAAGTAGTCTGATAACGGTGAGCCAAGTTCATTGAGGTAAATTACGAAAACTTCACGGCGCTTTACTTTAGGTAACAAATGAAACAGTAACAAAAGCCAGTGGGAAATTATACCATTAGACGACTTTTAAAACACGACTGCAACGCCACCTGTCCTGTGCTGTCTAGACATGGACTTAGTCTGGAAAGTCACCAACAGTTTTAATGACCAAGAGAATGTTTTGTGTAATTTTTTTTATAAGTTACTGCCAATTATTTATTTTCATGACCAGGTCAGAGACTTTATGTAAAATCAGTTCATCTTTTTTTTTTCTGAGCGGCGAGAAAGAGAGAGAGAGAGAGATTCGCTAATGGCTGTGGCTAACAAATTAATGTAGTGTGTTAGTCGTCTACCGCTTACTGACTGTCCTAGAAATCAGTCAGATGGTTTCAGTCACCATTCTCTCTCTCTCTCTCTCTCTCTCTCTCTCTCTCTCTCTCTCTCTCTCCACGGCTGAAGCCAGAGCGATAATTTTAATCCCGCCTCGTGCAGTTGTCCGACACAACAGCTGCCTTAGTCCTGACGTTTCTGTGACTAACTTGTTTCTTCCTTTCGCTATGAGAGCTTGTGGTAGGCGACTCACTCTCTCATGTCACAATATATAAAATGTCATCTCTGTTCAGTGTGTATTTTCAACCTCTGGCTCCGACTGTATTTTCTGTAAATAAACCAGTATATTATTATTATTATTATTATTATTATTATTATTATTACACAAACATGTTCACCATGGGGTCCGGACAAAACCCCCCGCTGGACAAAACCTACCTCAAGTAAAGTAGGAAAAACCTCCTTATTTAGAGGGGGTTGGGTTAGGTTAGGTTAAGTTAGTCTTATGATATAATAAACGCAATAAATGTAACATTTTACATGTCAGAGAAGTGTTCACAAACTATAAATAATAAAAAATAATAACAATTACGGTTTAAAAATATCTTATTAGACGTCCTGTGGGGGTGGGGTAACGATATGTGCAGGTCTGCCTCTGGTGGTCGAAGCAGCTGTCTTTATGGTGTTCTTTACCCGTATAAAATTATTAAAATGGACTTAAATTCTGAAAATAGAAAAAAATGGGGACTTTTTGTCTAAATAAGATGGTTTTATCCAAGGGGGTTTTGTCCTAGGGGGTTTTGTCCAAGGGGGTTTTGTCCAAGGGGGTTTTGTCCAAGGGGGTTTTGTCCAAGGGGGTTTTGTCCTGCTTTTTTCCTACACGCGTACCCGACCCCCTACCCCCCCAATTTCCACCACACACCTGAGTGACGGTGTAAGGACTTCCCCTTCACCTGTCGCTCTAATAAGTCTTGGCTCATTAACCTGTAATTAAGATAAATCGAAGCGACATCATTACGGGTCCAATACCTACCCATTAACCCATGCCTTAGACACTTAGAGACTCGTAATAAATATTGAGAGGTGCTTCGGGTTGGTGGCTCAAGTCCCCATCAAGTCAATTCCTTCCCACCGTGAAATTAAAGACAACATTACACACTCAACCCAAGTGAAAGCTACACCAGTTGACGTTAACTCTGGATAATGAACGATGAATTGTGTTTTATAATCATTGTGAGAATAAATCCCATTAATACTGACGCCTTTCACAGATTGACCACACTGTATCGTACTTGTTCAGCGTCTTTGGTTTTAGGGAGCATTATAGTGGTCGTGTCAGGCTGATAGCAAAGTTTTGTGAAAATAAAACGGATGGTACACGGACCAGGCTTGTAAATAATCAAGAGTTTTAGAGTTTACAAGAGCTGCCTAGTGTGTGTGTGTGTGTGTGTGTGTGTGTGTGTGTGTGTGTGTGTGTGTGTGTGTGTGTGTGTGTGTGTAATAATAATAATAATAGTAATAATAATAATAATAATCAACGGTTTATTGAAAGAGTTTGGCAGCTAGAAGGCTGAAAATATACAGTTACATAATTGGGGAATGGGTTTCGAATTACAAATAATATACAAATAAAGTGATATAAATAAGATATATAATAACTAGATGGGGAAAAGCTCAAACTACAGGGCATTTCAACATAGTCATAGTGCAAGAAGTAGTATTTACTGGGAGTGAATACACTGGTTTATTACAAGTTATTGATAATTTTTACAATGGTTGGGACTGGGCTGTTCTTATAGCGATCAGTTCGTGCACGTATGGGCTGGATGCGGTTGTGCTTCGACTGTTACCCCGGCAAGGGATCTCAGGTGGGTAGTAGGAGCCGGTGTCGAGGATGGCGTAGGAAGCCTACCAAAATTTGCAGATGAGGTCGTGGTGATGGTCAATGAGAGCCGAGAGGGTCAGTGTGTTGAGCGCTTCTTGATATGTGGAGTAGGAAGGGGAGAGAATAATCTTGCATGCCCTCTTTTGCACTTTTTTTAGGTGTTTGCGTTGTGTGGCATTTAGGGACGAAAACCAGGTAGGGGAGTCATAGGTGAGCTTGGGAAGTATGAATGTTGAGTAAACACTGAGGAGCTCGGGGGCAGGAACTCCGAGGGACTTGAGTCGGCGGAGGAGGTGGAGACGGAAACTGGAGGATTTGACAACTTCACTGACGTGTGATCTCCAATTTAGTTTGTTGTCTGTGGTGACGCCGAGGAGCTTAGTGAGTCTACAACCTGAAGTGTGTTGGGACCTAAAGTAATGGCAGGGGGAAGGACAATGTCGGAGGAGAGGTTGATGTGTGTGTGTGTGTGTGTGTGTGTGTGTGTGTGTGTGTGTGTGTGTGTGTGCAACAACAACAATAATAATTAACGGCATATTGAAACAACATGGCAGCCAAATCACTGAACATATACAGTAAACAGAGATGACAAAAGTTACCTAATCGTGAGTGGGTTGCTGGATCGACAGGTGTTATACAATTGAAATTTATGATACAAATATAATATATAATTTATAACAGAGTTTCAGCACAGTTGCAATACAAAAGTAAGATTGACTGGGAGTGAACAATGGTTGGGACTGGGCTGTTCTTATAGCGATCACTACATGCTCGTATGGGCTGGATCCGGTTGTGGTATCGAACAACAATTCGCGGACGAGGTTTATGGCGGAAGGAGAACACGGAGACGAGGGTGGTGCAGGAGCTCCTCAGACTTACAGATTAGGTCGTGGTGATGATCAGAGAGAGTCGAGAGGGTCAGTGTGTTGAGTGTGTCTTGACATGTGGAGTAGGAGAGAGAGAGAATAATCTTGCCTTTCCTCTTCTGTATTTTTCTCTTGGAGTCCTCAAGGTGTGGCATTTAAGACCAGCTACTTTGAGTGTAAGATAAGACGTACTTCACCTCTCGTAAGTGTGTTAATATGTTTTAGCTAGTATGGTTTAAGTAAAACATAACTTGGGAACTGATCATAGTATTCAAATAAAGAGTAATCAAATTTTACACAGTTACGTACTTGGCAAAATCTCAGATGGTTGCTGGCCTAAGGTGGTCGCACACACACACACACACACACACACACACACACACACACACACACACACACACACACGGTTATGCACATCAACCTCTTCCCCGACCACGTCCCGCCTCCCTCCATCACACTGGGCCCCAACACACTCCAGGTTGTAGACTCCACCAAGCTCTTCAGCGTCACTATAGATAACAAACTAAATTGGGGACTACACGTCAGTACAATATTGACATGTCCACCAGCTTTCGTCGTCATATTCTCAGTCGTCCGAAATCCCTTGTTGTTCCGCGCCAGAGCTCTTGAGTGCTTATTCAGCATTTATTCTTCTTAAACTCACCTATGCTTCCCCTGCCTGGTATTCCTCCTGAACTCATAATTATATTTTGTTGAAGATGTTTTTAAGCGCAAAGATGATGAAGTAGTCTTAACATAGAGTTGAATTACAGCAAAGGAGGAAGTTTTAGAAGTTTAGTAGAGATGGACGATAGCCAGCTACCGAAAGTGCCTTACAAGGACTCACACAGACAAAAGGACTATACCCTACTCCGCAGATCTAGGCAATATAATAATAGTACTAGGACTGTTTGCTTTTGAATTAAATGTAATATATTGTTGTGTTGTGTGTTGCCTCAAGACGGTACCACCTGGCTCCTGCACTCGTATATAATGCAATACGTTACGGTTTCTGGTGTGTTGCATTAATATAAGACCTTCTTGATTCAGGTGTTGCATTTAATGTAATATGTAATATATTCTAGAGTTTGATGTGATGTATTAACCTTTTATCATCTCGCGTTAAACAAAATGAAATACGTTTTGTAATTTAGTCAGATGTGTAACTACATTATATATATATTATTTTTGTATAATGCAGTAGTTTCTGTTTTCTCTTTTGTATGAATATAAGGCTTTTGTTTTCCAAGTTTAGAAGCTCCAAAAGTTGTTGGTAGCGAAAGTCAGAGCGGGAAGATGACAGAGGAAGGAGCAGGAGGTTAGGAAGGGAATTGTAGTGGGAGACACAGAGCCGTGGCTTTACACGACTGCTTCTGGATGTGAGAATTTTATGTAACACGCATGTCGCACTAATGAAGTAATTTTACTGAATATCTGTCTATATGTCTTTGTTTAAATTCTCTACCTTGTTTTGTTGTTATTATCTACGTATGTCAAATATTTCTCCTATTAGTTTTTATTATTCTCTTCTGTCTTCAGTATATTGGAAAATAAGACATATACCAAGAGCATTAAAGTCACACACACACACACACACACACACACACACACACACACACACACACACACACACACACTAACATAGCATCGTGTATATTTTCAACTGAGAAATGACAACAAATTATTCATGTAATCTCATTTTCGAACGAGTCAACAGACATTTATGGATTGTTAGAATAAGTACAGGTTCACTATAACAGGTTCACTATAACAGGTTCACTATAACAGGTTCACTATAACAGGTTCACTATAACAGGTTCACTATAACAGGTTCACTATAACAGGTTCACTATAACATGTTCACTATAACAGGTTCACTATAACAGGTTCACTATAACATGTTCACTATAACATGTTCACTATAACAGGTTCACTATAACAGGTTCACTATAACAGGTTCAATTTAACATGTTCATTATAACAGGTTCACTATAACAGGTCGAATTTAACATGTTCACTATAACAGGTTCGGTTCACTATAACAGGTTCACTATAACAGGTTCACTATAACAGGTTCACTATAACATGTTCACTATAACAGGTTCACTATAACAGGTTCACTATAACATGTTCACTATAACATGTTCACTATAACAGGTTCACTATAACAGGTTCACTATAACAGGTTCAATTTAACATGTTCATTATAACAGGTTCACTATAACAGGTTCACTATAACAGGTTCACTATAACATGTTCATTATAACAGGTTCACTATAACAGGTTCACTATAACAGGTTCACTATAAAAGGTTCAATTTAACATGTTCATTATAACAGGTTCACTATAACAGGTTCACTATAACAGGTTCACTATAACAGGTTCAATTTAACATGTTCATTATAATAGGTTCACTAAAACAGGTTCACTATAACAGGTTCAATTTAACATGTTCATTATAACATGTTCACTATAACAAGTTCACTATAACAGCCTCTTACTACATTATTTCTTACACCTCAAAATCTGAGTCTTGTGGTCTGGTTCTACGCTGTTACTGGTATTATAAAATGAGTTCACGCATCAACAATAACCCTCGAGAACGGCGGCAAGTTATGAAGGTCAACCAGGAGAGAAGTCGTCCTCTGCCACCATCGATGTCCCGCATGAGGGCACAATGGGTCGAGGAGACGGTGTCAGAGACGGTGAAGGCAGATAACTGCCTCTTTGGGGTCATTATTGGCCCCGGAGGCTCCACTATAAAGGAGCTACAGGTAAAATACAACATCCGGGTGCTTGTCCCTCGCAAGGGGTCAAAGGATGAGCCCATCACAGTCCAAGGGAAAGACAAAACTCTCGTCAAGAACGCTGTCCTCCGCATAAAGGCTTTGATAGCTGAAGAGAAGGAGAGGCGTCGGGTCACCACACCAGTATCCCAAACACTCTGCATCCCCAAGGCCCTACACGGGAAGGTTATCGGTCTTCAGGGCCAAAATATCCGACCCATTACTCAAGCGCTCAAAATAAAGATACAATTTCCCAATAAAAACGACAATAGTGATGAAGTGACCCTCACAGGCCTTCCTGATCAGGTGGACCAGGGCATAAGTCGCCTCCTCAACTTGGTGACCCGCTTCCCCCCATGTCGGGCCTGAGGTCAGAAGGCCGGACCAGACTCCTCCCACCCACACCCACCACCCAGCCTTTAAAAATAATAATAAAAAAAAAAAAAAAAAAAAAAAAAAAAAAAAAAAAAAAAAAAAAAATGGACCCTCTCACCACTGGCCTCCACGCGGCAGGGTCTGGAAACTCAGGGATTTATCTCTGGGGCTAACAGTGGTTTATTATTATTATTATTATTATTATTATTATTATTATTATTATTATTATTATTACTTACACACACACACACACACACATTGAGACAAGACACTAATTACCAAGAGGAGGAGGAAGATGGAGTGTGGAGGGAGGGGGGTGATGGAGGGAGGGAGTGATGGAGGGAGGGGGGTGATGGAGGGAGGGGTTGATGGAGGGAGGGGGTGATGGAGGGAGGGGTGATGGAGGGAGGGGTAGGACGAGGAGAGGAAAAAGGTGGGTTGAAGTCGATGCCCCACCAAAAAAAATAAAAAATTTGAGGGCGTAATCCTTGGTGTTCTTTTTTTGTAGAGAGAGAGAGAGAGAGAGAGAGAGAGAGAGAGAGAGAGAGAGAGAGAGAGAGAGATAACAAACGAGGGGTAGGATGGGCAAGGTGAAGGGGGAAATGGAGAAAGGGGGATTTGGGTGATTTGTGAGGGTGAAGGAGAACATAAGAAAATAAGGAGTCTGCAATAGGCCGGTTGGCCTGTGCATGGCAGCTCCTGTCGAGAGTTACTACCACTCTCTATCATCCATGAATCTCTCTAGCCTCCTTTTGAAACTTTCCAGAGTTCCAGCACTTACAACAAAGTTGGTAAGCTTGTTCCACTCGACCACCACCCTATTTGTGAACCAGTTTCTTCCTAT